>NC_084753.1:44942649-44980149 GCF_033978785.1 Entelurus aequoreus | reverse complement strand
CTTTATATTTGTCAGAACCATCAATGTTATTCTTAATTGCATAGACCCATCTACCCCCCACTACGTCTTTACCCACAGGTAAGTTGGTCAGGGTAAATGTGTTATTCTCTCTGAGTGACTGCATTTCGTCATTCATTGCATTAACCCACTTTTCTGAATTAGTTGAGTTTACAGCTTCCCTGAAGGTCAGGGGTACATCACACATGACTCTATAACAATAGTCCATGCTAAAATGTGTCTGGTCATCACTATCCACTTCACATGTATAATCTTTTAAATATTCTGGTGGTCTCCTATCTCTGGTAAGATAACGTGTAGTGTCCTGTGCTGGACTGCCCTCAGGTTTTGTCACTGGACTCTGAACATGGGGACTTCTCTGAGCTCGACCTGGACTCCTCTGTGCATGGTCTGGACTCGCATGTCTATGCCTAGTCTCCTTTTTCACCCCAAAGTCATCATCATCGTCATAAACAGGCGTTGTGTCAGTCTGAGTCTGCTGCTCAGTAATCTTCCTGCATGAAAATTTCACAAGTCTGTGCTTTTTCACTCTATGAGTGCCAGGATAATAGACTATGTAGGCCGGGCTATTTTTGTCATATCCTACAAAAATACCCTCTTCACACCTTGACTCTAGCTTTGTCTTGTCCTGTTTATATGCATAACATGTTGACCCAAACTTTTGCATTCTAGATACATTTGGTCTTTTTCCAGTCAACAGTTGGTAAGGAGTCTTTTTAGTGCGTCTGTTAAAACACCTATTTCTAATGACAGCAGCTGTCTGCACTGCATATGTCCACAAACACTTAGGTAACTCGCTCTCTATGAGCATACACCTAGCCATGTCAAATAAGGTTCGCCAACTGCGTTCAGCAGTACCGTTTTGATGCGGCGAGTACGGTGCCGACGTCTCATGTCGGATTCTATTAGTACGAAGCAGTGTTTGGTAATTCTTACCAGTGAATTCCGTACCCATATCAGACCTAATACATCTGACCTTCCCATAAGGGGCTACGTCTGCTAAGAACTTTTCAGTTGCTTGGACTGTGTCACTCTTATTTTTAAGAAAATAAGTAAACATTGCACTGGAATAATCATCCGTAAAACATAATGCATATTTATGCCCATCCTTAGACTCTGTGGCTATTGGTCCTGCTAAATCAGTGTGTACCAAATCTAGAGGAGCTTTGGCCCTCATATCAGGCTTCCTGTTTCTAGTTTGGACAAACTTGCCTTGTGTACAGACATCACATTGTAATGTTGACTTGTCTACTTTACCTTTAATAGTCATACCAGAAACAACATTTTGTAATTGTTCTACATCTGCATAATTACAGTGACCTAGGATCTCATGCCATGTCTGTAAATCATTACATCCCATACACTGGTCATCACATTCATTTTTCTCCACTGTGTGTAAATAGTACAATCTATTGTGTTCATGGATATAGAATTGTGTACCGTTTCTGTGTTGTAGGACGTCTTCACCCTCCTTGAAGATGACGGTTGCTCCGCTGGCAGTAGCTGCTTTCACAGAAAAGATGTCCTGCGGGTATGAAGGCACAAACAGTGCATCTTTCAGCACTGTGCGTCGGTGGCGTCCTGCGCTGTCCACCAAATACACCTCTGCATCTCCTCTGCGCTCGGCGACCCCTTTGCTCCTGGTTCCATCGGCCAGCTCCACACAGTGAGTTTCTGCCTGGAACCCGTCGTCAAAGGATTTGAACCTTGACACGTCGGTGATGATGTGAGAAGTGGCTCCTGTGTCCACCATCAGACCTTTTCCTCTGACACCAGATCCGCGTCGGATGTCTCTGCGTCCACTTTGGATGTCTCCGCGTCGGATGTCTCTGCGTCCACTTTGGATGTCTCTGCGTCGGATGTCTCCGCGTCCACTTTGGATGTCTCTGCGTCGGATGTCTCCGCGTCCTCGCTGGATGTCTCCGCGTCGGATGTCTCCGGCAACGAACGCGTAGTCATTGTCCTCCACTGCCTCGGAGACCCCTCGGGCGTTGTCTCGCCTCTGTCTCCGTCTGCAGGTTGCGTCACGGTGTGTGTTGCTCCTACAGTGGCTGCACCACTGTGTTTGTTCACATGAGGTGGATTTGTGACCTCGTTGGCCACACCTGAAGCAAACAATATTGTCCACACTCCCCGTCCAGCGAGTCCCACTAGCACTGGCCGTAGCAGGTTTGCCCCTCGGCTGAACTCGGGCCTTCATGACGTTGTCCTCTGATGCAGTCGTGCCGCGTAGTTTCTCTGTATCCTCATAGCTGCGGAGTTTTGTCTTGAATTCTGCAAACGAGAGTGTCCTCTCACTCTGCGTAACGTGGATTGAGAACGGTTTGTATGATTCTGGTAATCCCTTCAAAACCATAGCTATTAAAAGCCCATCACTCAAAACCTCTTCCGCGTTTCTCAATGCAGTAATTGCAGTCTCTGCACGTATCATATATTCAGTCACACTTTCACTGCTCAACTTTTGCAGTGAAGTAAGTTCAGTATACAAACTGATTACACGTGGCTTCCCTTTACCTGCGTAGTATCCCCTCAGGATTTTCAACGCCTCGCGCCCATTGTCTGCTGCCTCCCTCATTACAAGGGACAGACTCTTATCGTCGAGGAATTGTATGAGCTCCGCGTAGGCTTCACCATTCTTTTCTGCATCTGCAGCGCGGACAGCAGCCGTTGCTCCTTCTGCTGGCGGTGTCAAGATTGTGTCTCTTAGTTTCTGTAGGCGAAGGTGGCCTAAAAATTTGGTCTCCCATAATTCATAGTTCTTTTCGTCTCCGTCAAAGACGAGTCGATACCATCGACCACCACCAGTACCTCCATCTCTACAAGCCATGGTGCTAGTAGTAGTAGCCTACTACTAAAACTAAGACACGCCGTTTTATCTCGGTGGCTCACCGGTAAAATAAATATCCTCTTGGGTAAACTCGACCTGGGCCCACAACCTATTAACAGAGTTAAACGAACGGTACCCAAGAACCTAAACTAACACTGAATGAGGAGCAAACAAATACGCAGCAGGCGGCAGGTAATGTGAAAAGGGAAGAACAAAAATTTATTAGCACCTGTGCAGCACATATACAATCAGGGCATGTCACGTGACCAGCAAGTGGCCAATCAGTCATTGAGAGCACAAGAGACAATACGTCAACAGAAATGTACTCTGCTCATTTTGTATGTGCCGTGCATGAATACATTTGTAATAAACAAGGACTACTTTTTATTGCTGCATTCTTCCATAAAGTCAATATTAGGCATGAGATGACTGGAAGAATTCAATGTTGTTTTTAGAGTTTTACTGCTGTGCTTACTGCCAGTTATAGAATGATACCACTAGTAAACATCTCATATTCATCTCCTTCGGCAATTGCTGCCACTTTACCCACAATGCACTCCTTTGGGGGGTTACGTTGATCAGAATCCACTCCTTGTGCAAGTGTTTCAGCATCTTATCCCATTCCATTCCATTCACCGCCATGTTTACAAGCACTTGCCTCGTCATGTGGGTACTAAACACTTCATACCTTTCCATCCTGCGCCTTAAATCGTCAGTAGTTTGCGCTTCTGGAGCCACCAATGGTTCAACTTGCACTTACCCATCCAATGCAAGTCATTCAGCTTTACCGTGGCCTTTAGTTGACTTTTCTCCACTGCCATGCTGACCCCGCCACGTGTTGATCCTTGGATGTGGGTTTAGAGCAGGGGTGTGCACACTACGGCCCCACCGGCGTATTCACAGACGGGCCAAACAAAACACAGAAGTGAGTAGCAGTGTATTCATATCATATACAAATAGCCAGGGGTCTGATACCATTTTTTTACCAATGTACCTCAACAGCATTGACTTATATGACCCAATCCAAACAACCTTCCCTAGTCATGGTGCATCAAGCAGTACAAAAAGGCAACAAACATGGTCACACATATCACAATCTGCTCATTGAACTTTGTGGACATTATGAAAAAATGTCCAACACCATAAAGAAAGAAAAAATCATCAAAATTACACCCGTTTACCGTAATTTCCGGACTATAAGCCGCTACTTTTCCCCCTCGTTCTGGTCCCTGCGGCTTATACAAGGGTGCGGCTTATTTACGGCCTGTTCTTCTCTGACACAGACGAAGAGGAAGACGATGACACAATGATTAAAGACTGACTTTTCATATACCGGTAGGCTGGTTATTTTGATAACGTACAGGCGAGCACTTTGTATTACTTTGCAGCGTTGTATTATTTGTACTCTGCACGAATGCTGTTCGCCATGTCAAAGATGTGAAAGTTTGATTGAAAGATTTATTGTTAATAAATGGGACGCTTTGCGTTCCCAAACAGTCATCTCTGTCCCGACAATCCCCTCCGTGGTAGCAGGAACCCCTATATACTACGCTAATTACACATCAAAACCCTGCGCCTTATAGTCGGGTGCGGCTTATATATGGAGAAATCTGTATTTTCCCCTCAATTTAGCTGGTGCGGCTTATAGTCAGGTGCGGCTTATAGTCGGGTGCGGCTTATATATGGAGCAATCTGTATTTTCCCCTCAATTTAGCTGGTGAGGCTTATAGTCGGGTGCGGCTTATAGTCGGGTGCGGCTTATATATGGAGCAATCTGTATTTTCCCCTCAATTTAGCTGGTGCGGCTTATAGTCGGGTGCGGTTTATATATGGAGCAATCTGTGTTTTCCCCTCAATTTAGCTGGTGCGGCTTATAGTCGGGTGCGGCTTATAGTCGGGTGCGGCTTATATATGGAGCAATCTGTATTTTCCCCTCAATTTAGCTGGTGAGGCTTATAGTCGGGTGCGGCTTATAGTCGGGTGCGGCTTATATATGGAGCAATCTGTATTTTCCCCTCAATTTAGCTGGTGCGGCTTATAGTCGGGTGCGGTTTATATATGGAGCAATCTGTGTTTTCCCCTCAATTTAGCTGGTGCGGCTTATAGTCGGGTGCGGCTTATATATGGAGCAATCTGTATTTTCCCCTCAATTTAGCTGGTGCGGCTTATAGTCAGGTGCGGCTTATAGTCGGGTGCAGCTTATATATGGAGCAATCTGTATTTTCCCCTCAATTTAGCTGGTGCGGCTTATAGTCAGGTGCGGCTTATATATGGAGCAATCTGTATTTTCCCCTCAGTTTAGCTGGTGCGGCTTATAGTCAGGTGCGGCTTATATATGGAGCAATCTGTATTTTTCCCTCAATTTAGCTGGTGCGGCTTATAGTCGGGTGCGGTTTATATATGGAGCAATCTGTATTTCCCCCTCAATTTAGCTGGTGCGGCTTATAGTCGGGTGCGGCTTATATATGGAGCAATCTGTATTTTCCCCTCAATTTAGCTGGTGCGGCTTATAGTCAGGTGCGGCTTATAGTCGGGTGCGGCTTATATGTGGAGCAATCTGTATTTTCCCCTCAATTTAGCTGGTGCGGCTTATAGTCGGGTGCGGCTTATAGTCCGGAAATTACGGTAAATCCATTACAAAGCATGATGGGAAAAATGCAAACAGTCTTTGATTTGATTGATTAACAAACTTTAAGGAGGTCGTCACAGAAGTAAACAATGTAGGAGTCAAACGTTCACAATAATATTCATTATTAGTTATACATCCATTATTTACATATACTGCATACATACACCTGGTCTTTGGCCACTGAATGTGGATCCTGGGATATGGAAGGTGTAAGTTGTCTGGCAGGTTTACCAGTTGGACTTACCAGCCTACAGTTTGGACTTGGGAAGCAAAGTCTCAGAGAAGAGTTTGGACTTCAACAAGTTGCTGTAAAGCAGGATGAGATGGGTGATCCCGGAAGGACCGGGGTATTATTTAGCCTTCATCAAAACTCTTCATTGGCGACTCGCGAGTCTGCAGTCCATCACAATGAAACGAAGGCTTGTTTATGAGGATTCTTGTGCCTGGACAGCAAAGTTGTCAAACTGAGCCAGTTGAAAGGAGCGTGTCCCTATGGCAGCCCACCCGTTCTCAGGGGTCTGGACCACAGCATCCTTCCACAGTACATGTCCATTCAGCTCTCCCCATGCAGATTGACCCTGGACACAATCATTGATATTACTTTCACTATTCAAACACTTGCATGAAACTCAGAGTGCAACACTTTTCCCTTTCTAGTTTTTTTTGATTGATTGATTGCAACTTTTATTAGTAGATTGCACAGTACAGTACATATTCCGTACAATTGACCACTAAATGGTAACACCCCAATAATTTGTTCTACTTGTTTAAGCCGGGGTCCACGTTAATCAATTAAAGGCCTACTGAAATCATTTTTTTTAATTTAAACGGGGATAGCAGATCCATTCTATGTGTCATACTTGATCATTTCGCGATATTGCCATATTTTTGCTGAAAGGATTTAGTAGAGAACATCGACGATAAAGTTGGCAACTTTTGCTCGCTGATAAAAAAAAGCCTTGCCTGTAGCGGAAGTAGCGTGACGTCACAGGAGCTAGTATTCCTCACAATTCCCCGTTGTTTACAATGGAGCGAGAGAGATTCGGACCCAGAAAGTGACGATTACCCCATTAATTTGAGCGAGGATGAAAGATTCATGGATGAGGAACGTTACAGTGAAGGACTAGAGAGGCAGTGCAGGACGTATCTTTTTTCGCTCTGAGCGTAACTTAGGTACAAGCTGGCTCATTGGATTCCACACTCTCTCCTTTTTCTATTGTGGATCACGGATTTGTATTTGAAACCACCTGGGATACTATATCCTCTTGAAAATGAGAGTCCAGAACGCCAAATGGACATTCAGTGACTTTTATCTCCACGACAATACATCGGCGAAACGCTTTAGCTACGAGCTAATGTGATAGCATCTTGCTTTAACTGCATATAGAAACAAAAGAAATAAACCCCTGACGGGAAGTATAGATAGAAAATCAACAATACTATTAAACCGTGGACATGTAAATACACGGTTAATGCTTTCCAGGCTGGCGAAGGTTAACAATGCTGTGCTAACGACGCCATTGAAGCTAACTTAGCAACTTAGCAACGGGACCTCACAGAGCTATGCTAAAAACATTAGCTCTCCACCTACGCCAGCCAGCCCTCATCTACTCCTCAACACCCGTGCTCACCTGCGTTCCAGCGATCGGCAGAAGGACGAAGGACTTCACCCGATGCGTTTGGCGGCCCGGAGACGTAGGAAGTCAAGGTGAGGTCGGCGGCTAGCGCGGCTAGCGCTCCAACAAAGTCCTCCTGGTTGTGTTGCTGTAGTCCGCTGCTAATACACCGATCCCACCTACAACTGTCTTCTTTGCAGCCTTCATTGTTCATTAAACAAATTGCAAAAGATGTCCAGAATACTGTGGAATTATGAAATGAAAACAGAGCTTTTTGTATAGGATTCTACGGGGTACCATAACTTCCGTTACTCGGACTTCGTCACGCGCATACGTCATCATACCGCGACGTTTCAGCCGGATATTTCCCGGGAAGTTTTAAAAGTCACTTTATAAGTTAACCCGGCCGTATTGGCATGTGTTGCAATGTTAAGATTTCTTCATTGATATATAAACTATCAGACTGCGTGGTCGCTAGTAGTGGCTTTCAGTAGGCCTTTAATGGTAATGTTACTAAACCTGGTCTTCTTGTACTGGACCTCACACCTGCTAGCTCTGATTATCATGTCTTTGTATATATATATATATATATATATATATATATATATATATATATATATATATATGTATATATATATATATATATATATATATATGTATATATATATATATATATATATATATATATATATATATATATATATATATATATACATATATATATATATATATACAATCTCCTGAGGATTGAGGAAACCCCTCATGAAACAGGCCTGTAGAGATGAAATAGTCTTGTGAATTTTCCCCCACACATACATATTACGCTCTACCACGGTATCGAGCACAATTTTTTTGGATAATCTAATTAAGACTAGGGCTGCAACAACTAATCGATTAAAATCGATTATAAAAATAGTTGCCGATTAATTTAGTCATCGATTCGTTGGATCTATGCTATGCGCATGCGCAGAGGCTTTTAATTTAAAAAAATTAAAAAAATTAATAAACCTTTATTTATAAACTGCAACATGTACAAACAGCTGAGAAACAATAATCAAAATAAGTATGGTGCCAGTATGCTGTTTTTTTTCAATAAAATACTGGAAAGGATAGAAATGTAGTTTGTCTCTTTTATCCGATTATTAATCGATTAATCGAAGTAATAATCGACAGATTAACCGATTATCAAATTAATCGTTAGTTGCAGCCCTAATTAAGACATATATATACATATATATATAGTTCTTATCTCTGTCCATGTGATGTCAGATGACACAAAAATGGAGCTGTTTGGCCACAATATGTTTGGAAGAGAAAAGGTGAGGCCTTTAATCCCAGGAACACCATGCCTACCGTCAAGCATGGTGGTGATAGTATTATGCTCTGGGCCTGCCAATGGAACTGCTGCTTTAAATGGGACAATGAAAAAGGAGGATGACCTCCAAATTGTTCAGGACAAGCTAAAATCATCAGCCCGGAGGTTGGGTCTTGTTGGGTGTTCCAACAGGACAATGACGTCAAAAGTGGTAAAGGAATGGCTAAATCAGGCTAGAATGAAGGTTTTAGAATGACTTAAAGGTGTAGACAATGCTGAAGAAACAAGTCCATGTCAGGAAAAGCAACACATTTAGCTGAACTGCAGCAATTTAGTGGTCAAGCAGAAGCTTGTGGATGGCTACCAAAAGTGTCTTATTGCAGGTCAACTTGCCAAGGAAGCAAATATTAACATTGCTGTATGTATACTTTTGATTAGTCACATTTTCAGTAGACACATAATAAATTCATCAAAGAAGCAAACTTATGAATGTTTTTAGTGAGCAACAAGTATGTGCTCCAATCACTACATCACAACAACAACAAGTATGTGCTCCAATCACTACATCACAACAACAACAAGTATGTGCTCCAATCACTACATCACAACAACAACAAGTATGTGCTCCAATCACTACATCACAACAACAACAAGTATGTGCTCCAATCACTACATCACAACAACAACAAGTATGTGCTCCAATCACTACATCACAACAACAACAAGTATGTGCTACAATCACTACATCACAACAACAACAAGTATGTGCTCCAATCACTACATCACAACAACAACAAGTATGTGCTCCAATCACTACATCACAACAACAACAAGTATGTGCTCCAATCACTACATCACAACAACAACAAGTATGTGCTCCAATCACTACATCACAACAACAACAAGTATGTGCTCCAATCACTACATCACAACAACAACAAGTATGTGCTCCAATCACTACATCACAACAACAACAAGTATGTGCTCCAATCACTACATCACAACAACAACAAGTATGTGCTCCAATCACTACATCACAACAACAACAAGTATGTGCTCCAATCACTACATCACAACAACAAGTATGTGCTCCAATCACTACATCACAACAACAACAAGTATGTGCTCCAATCACTACATCACAACAACAACAAGTATGTGCTCCAATCACTACATCACAACAACAAGTATGTGCTCCAATCACTACATCACAACAACAACAAGTATGTGCTCCAATCACTACATCACTACATCACAACAAGTATGTGCTCCAATCACTACATCACAACAACAAGTATGTGCTCCAATCACTACATCACAACAACAACAAGTATGTGCTCCAATCACTACATCACTACATCACAACAAGTATGTGCTCCAATCACTACATCACAACAACAACAAGTATGTGCTCCAATCACTACATCACAACAACAACAAGTATGTGCTCCAATCACTACATCACAACAACAACAAGTATGTGCTCCAATCACTACATCACAACAACAACAAGTATGTGCTCCAATCACTACATCACAACAACAACAAGTATGTGCTCCAATCACTACATCACAACAACAACAAGTATGTGCTCCAATCACTACATCACAACAACAACAAGTATGTGCTCCAATCACTACATCACAACAAGTATGTGCTCCAATCACTACATCACAACAACAACAAGTATGTGCTCCAATCACTACATCACAACATAATAAGAAATGATTGTAAAGTCATGACATGATGTTCTTTACACGTGTATGTACACTTTTGACCACCACTGTATGTATATATGTAGGTATATGTATATATTTATATTTACTGTATATAAGTGTGTGTGTCACAATAAATATTGCATTAATACACGCAGACTAATCACACAATTAGTTTTGCTCCTTTACCTTCTAGTTATCTTGCAGTGACATCACATTTGTGAACAAGTATTGGGGCATTATTTAATTGAGCATTCTTTTCAAACAATATGGCACACCGGGTTGTAAGACGCATTAAAGGGGCCGACTATTGGCTTCGTAGCTTACCAAAGTCCTACTCAAACATTTTGATAGATCTTTGAGCGCCGTGTGTAATGTTCTATATCAGGGGTCACCAACGCGGTGCCCGCGGGCACCAGGTAGCCCGTAAGGACCAGATGAGTAGCCCGCTGGCCTGTTCTAAAAATAGCTCAAATAGCAGCACTTACCAGTGAGCTGCCTCTATTTTTTAAATTGTATTTATTTACTAGCAAGCTGGTCTCGCTTTGCCCGACATTTTTAATTCTAAGAGAGACAAAACTCAAATAGAATTTGAAAATCCAAGAAAATATTTTAAAGACTTGGTCTTCACTTGTTTAAATAAATTCATTCTTTTTTTTACTTTGCTTCTTATAACTTTCAGAAAGACAATTTTAGAGAAAAAATACTACCTTAAAAATGATTTTAGGATTTTTAAACACATATACCTTTTTACCTTTTAAATTCTTTCCTCTTCTTTCCTGACAATTTAAATCAATGTTCAAGTAAATGTATTTTTTTTATTGTAAAGAGTAATAAATACATTTTAATTGAATTCTTCATTTTAGCTTCTGTTTTTTCGACAAAGAATATTTGTGAAATATTTCTTCAAACTTATTATGATTAAAATTCCAAAAAATTATTCTGGCAAATCTAGAAAATCTGTAAAATCAAATTTAAATCTTATTTCAAAGTCTTTTGAATTTCTTTTAACATTTTTGTTCTGGAAAATCTAGAAGAAATAATGATTTGTCTTTGTTAGAAATATAGCTTGGTCCAATTTGTTATATATTCTAACAAAGTGCAGATTGGATTTTAACTTATTTAAAACATGTCATCAAAATTCTAAAATTAATCTTAATCAGGAAAAATTACTAATGATGTTCCATAAATTCTTTTTTTCGGTTGAATTTTGAATTTTAAAGAGTCGAAATTGAAGATAAACTATGTTTCAAAATGTAATTGTCATTTTTTTCGTGTTTTCTCCTCTTTTAAACCGTTCAATTACGTGTAAATATCATTAATTATTAATAATAACATAGAGTTAAAGGTAAATTGAGCCAATTGGCTATTTCTGGCAATTTATTGAAGTGTGTATCAAACTGGTAGCCCTTCACATTAATCACTACCCAAGAAGTAGCTCTTGCTTTCTAAAAGGTTGCTGACCCCTGCTCTATATTCTCAATGAAACATCAACATTTTTGCTCTTGCTTTGCCAGCCTCATTTATTGAACAACTTGCAGTCCACTCTTATGTGTGACTGCCATCTACTGGTCGCACCTTTATTACATCATGTACCAACTAAAACTTGTGGCTAAGATCAGCCAAAATGAATGCGTACATTATGCGCACCGGGTTATAAGGCGCACCGTCCATTTGGGAGAAAATAAAAGGATGCTAAGTGCGCCTTATGGTCCGAAAAATACAGTAAGTAACATTTTTAAGATCGTTGAAATGCAAGCGAGTTTATTCTACTAGTAAGACATGTGATTAGTCATGATTCATCGGATTTAAAAAATGCATCATTTGACAGCATTACTAACAACATAATAATACATCATCTATTTCATTGTCACATCTGCATGCTGAAGGACAACAAAAAAGAAACTGCGAGCTGAAACTGGACTCACTTTGGACCCGCCGTGTTAAACATACACTATGTGGACTACAGTATTTGGACTCCTGCCTTGACTCACATATGAACTACAAGTGCCATACCAGTCCTAACCCATAGGGGTCAATATGACCTTTTGCAGATATTACAGCTTCTACTCTTCTGGGAAGGCTGTCCACAAGGTTGTGGAGTGTGTTTATATCTTCTGGGAAGGCTGTCCACAAGGTTGCGGAGTGTGTTTATATCTTCTGGGAAGGCTGTCCACAAGGTTGTGGAGTGTGTTTATATGTTCTGGGAAGGCTGTCCACAAGGTTGCGGAGTGTGTTTATATCTTCTGGGAAGGCTGTCCACAAGGTTGCGGAGTGTGTTTATATCTTCTGGGAAGGCTGTCCACAAGGTTGTGGAGTGTGTTTATATCTTCTGGGAAGGCTGTCCACAAGGTTGTGGAGTGTGTTTATATCTTCTGGGAAGGCTGTCCACAAGGTTGCAGAGTGTGTTTATATCTTCTGGGAAGGCTGTCCACAAGGTTGTGGAGTGTGTTTATATCTTCTGGGAAGGCTGTCCACAAGGTTGTGGAGTGTGTTTATATCTTCTGGGAAGGCTGTCCACAAGGTTGTGGAGTGTGTTTATATCTTCTGGGAAGGCTGTCCACAAGGTTGCAGAGTGTGTTTATAGCCATTTCCCACCATTCTTCCAAAAGTGCATTGGTGAGGTCACACACTGATGTTGGTGGAGAAGGTCTGGCTCTCAGTCTCCCTTCTAATTCATCCCAAAGGGTTCTATGGGGTTCAGGTCAGGACTCTGTGCGGGCCAGTCAAGTTCATCAAGTGTCATCCATGTCTTTATGGACCTTGCTTTGTGCACGGGTGCACAGTCATGTTGGAAGAGGAAGGGGCCCGCTCCAGGAGTTGGGCTTGGTCCCTTAGTTCCAGTGAAAGGAACTTTGAATGCTCCAGGATACCAAAACATTTTGGACAATTCCATGCTCCCAACCTGGTGGGAACAGTTTGGAGCGGGCCCCTTCCTCCTCCAACATGACTGTGCACCAGTGCACAAAGCAAGGTCAATAAAGACATGGATGACACTTGATGAACTTGACTGGCCTGCACAGAGTCCTGACCTGAACCCCATAGAACACCTTTGGGGATGAATTAGAACGGAGACTGAGAGCCAGACCTTCTCCACCAACATCAGTGTGTGACCTCACCAATGTACTTTTGGAAGAATGCTGGAAAATTGCTATAAACACACTCTGCAACCTTGTGGACAGCCTTCCCAGAAGATATAAACACACTCCACAACCTTGTGGACAGCCTTCCCAGAAGATATAAACACACTCTGCAACCTTGTGGACAGCCTTCCCAGAAGATATAAACACACTCCACAACCTTGTGGACAGCCTTCCCAGAAGATATAAACACACTCTGCAACCTTGTGGACAGCCTTCCCAGAAGATATAAACACACTCCACAACCTTGTGGACAGCCTTCCCAGAAGATATAAACACACTCCACAACCTTGTGGACAGCCTTCCCAGAAGATATAAACACACTCTGCAACCTTGTGGACAGCCTTCCCAGAAGATATAAACACACTCCGCAACCTTGTGGACAGCCTTCCCAGAAGATATAAACACACTCCACAACCTTGTGGACAGCCTTCCCAGAAGATATAAACACACTCCACAACCTTGTGGACAGCCTTCCCAGAAGATATAAACACACTCTGCAACCTTGTGGACAGCCTTCCCAGAAGATATAAACACACTCCACAACCTTGTGGACAGCCTTCCCAGAAGATATAAACACACTCCGCAACCTTGTGGACAGCCTTCCCAGAAGATATAAACACACTCTGCAACCTTGTGGACAGCCTTCCCAGAAGATATAAACACACTCTGCAACCTTGTGGACAGCCTTCCCAGAAGATATAAACACACTCTGCAACCTTGTGGACAGCCTTCCCAGAAGATATTTCTGTGATGTCATTTACCTGCACAGTGAGTGATGTCATTTACCTGCACAGTGAGTGATAGTGTGTGATGTCATTTACCTGCACAGTGAGTGATGTCATTTACCTGCACAGTGAGTGATGTCATTTACCTGCACAGTGAGTGATGTCATTTACCTGCACAGTGAGTGATGTCATTTACCTGCACAGTGAGTGATGTCATTTACCTGCACAGTGAGTGATAGTGTGTGATGTCATTTACCTGCACAGTGAGTGATGTCATTTACCTGCACAGTGAGTGATAGTGTGTGATGTCATTTACCTGCACAGTGAGTGATGTCATTTACCTGCACAGTGAGTGATGTCATTTACCTGCACAGTGAGTGATGTCATTTACCTGCACAGTGAGTGATGTCATTTACCTGCACAGTGAGTGATAGTGTGTGATGTCATTTACCTGCACAGTGAGTGATGTCATTGACCTGCACAGTGAGTGATAGTGTGTGATGTCATTTACCTGCACAGTGAGTGATGTCATTTACCTGCACAGTGAGTGATAGTGTGTGCCAATCAGATGCTTGTGTTCCAGACTGTCCTTCAGCCAGGATGATGAGGCCAGCTATGGACGTGAGAAGAAACAAAGGTTATTCATATCTTTAGCATTTCCTTCCTCCATCCCTCTGCATTCTTCACTTCAATGTTGCCGTTTATGTCGACAACCCCTCAAATTGCGGTCCACCTTTTTCCTCTTACTAAAAAAGTGCCCGCTCGCACATGGTTTTTGTTCCCTTCTCTATAAATGACTTTACTTGCGTTAATGTGTTGTTAACTTCAGCATCATTGCTAAGAAAGGTGAAACTAGCTGTGGAGGGAGGTGTGGCCAGTGTGCCTGCAGGAGCAAAGGTCACCGCCTCTGTCTATGGTGCTGAGGACGAGCACGGGGGCGGGGCATGCGCTGACGGCGAGACACGGCTGACAGCTGATTAGATTTCCCAGGTGGTACGTGTTCATCTAATCATCCGTTGTCTTTAACAGTGAGCGGCCGAGAGCTGGGGGAGAGAGGATACGGACGTGACTGAAAAGTCCCGTTCTGCGGGACAAAGACTTTGTTACAACCTCTGTGCATTAAAAACTGCACGCTTGGCTCCCGTGCAACATCCAGTCATATTGCAATAAAGGTGATTTCCTGTTCATTACAAAGTCATTTTCAAAATAAAAACAAAGCAGTATTAATGAATTAGTGAATCTTTGGGCAGCACACGACTCAGTTCCATTCCCCATTCAGTACTTTAAAAAACACACTGGGTGCAAGCCCTATGACTAATTACGCTCCTCCATAGAATTAACTAACAGCTCTGATAAATTACTTCAAAGAAAACTGAATTCTAGCCAAACATTTAATAAAGTCAAACACAAATAAGACAACAAGAGAAGTATCCAACACGTCTCTTTTCTAAAGTAAATATGGACAGCAGATATAGATCATCTACATCCACAATATGATTCGCCTGAATTTAATAACATTCTAGCCAAACATTTAATAAAGTTAAATACAAATAAGAGAACAAAAGAAGTATCCAACACATTTCTTTTGTAAAGTAAATGTGCACAGCAGATATAGATCATCTACATCTACTATATCATTTGCCTACATTTAAATTTGTTTGAACTAAATTCTAGCCAAACATTTAATAAAGTCAAACACAAATAAGACAACAAGAGAAGTATCTAACATTTCTCTTTTCTAAAGTAAATATGGACAGCAGATATAGATCATCTACATCTACCAAACGATTCGCCTAAATTTAATAACATTCTAGCCAAACATTTAATAAAGTTAAATACAAATAAGAGAACAAAATAAGTATCCAACACATTTCTTTCCTAAAGTAAATGTGTACAGCAGATATAGATCATATACATCTACAATATGATTCGCCTAAATTTAATAACATTAAAAGTGTACAGCAGATATAGATCATCTACATCCACAATGTGACTTGCCTAAATTTAATCATTTCTGCTCCGCTGCTTCCAGTCTGTGGAACGCTCTCCCTGACCACCTGAGGGCACCACAGACTGTGGATGCTTTTAAAAAAGGCTTAAAAACCCTTCTTTTTTTTAAAAAAAAAAAAAAGCCTTTTTTTAGATATATACATACTAGTTTTAGCTATTTGGCTGTTCTAGTTTTTATTTTATTTATTTATTTATTTGTTTATTTTTTTAATACACTGTAGCACTTTGAGGTTGTTTACTCAATGTAAAGTGCTTTTTACAAAGAAAATATATTATTATTAACATTTAATAAAGTCAAATACAAACAAGACAACAAAAGAAGTATCCGACTAGCCTGAGTGGCTGGACAGGACAGGTTTAAAAAACACTTTTTTAATATTATTATTATATATTTTTTTTAAACGACTAAGAATCGTAACAAATAAAAATCGCTATTCATTCGAAAATTGCCATTGTTGACACCACTATCAACCAGGATTCTACCACCCACTCAATTCTGTCTGTCAGCAGAACTTGTGAAAAGGTTAGTCCAGGGGTCACCAACGCGGTGCCCGCGGGCACCAGGTAGCCCGTAAGGACCAGATGAGTAGCCCGCTGGCCTGTTCTAAAAATAGCTCAAATAGCAGCACTTACCAGTGAGCTGCATCTATTTTTTAAATTGTATTTATTTACTAGCAAGCTGGTCTCGCTTTGCCTGACATTTTTAATTGTAAGAGAGACAAAACTCAAATAGAATTTGAAAATCCAAGAAAATATTTTAAAGACTTGGTCTTCACTTGTTTAAATGAATTCATTAATTTTTTTACTTTGCTTCTTATAACTTTCAGAAAGACAATTTTAGAGAAAAAAATACAACCTTAAAAATGATTTTAGGATTTTTAAACACATATACCTTTTTACCTTTTAAATTCCTTCCTCTTCTTTCCTGACAATTTAAATCAATGTTCAAGTAAATTTATTTTTTTATTGTAAAGAATAATAAATACATTTTAATTGAATTCTTCATTTTAGCTTCGGTTTTTTCGACGAAGAATATTTGTGAAATATTTCTTCAAACTTATTATGATTAAAATTCCAAAAAAATTATTCCGGCAAATCTAGAAAATCTGTAGAATCAAATTTAAATCTTATTTCAAAGTCTTTTGAATTTCTTTTAAAATTTTTGTTCTGGAAAATCTAGAAAAAATAATGATTTGTCTTTGTTAGAAATATAGCTTGGTCTAATTTGTTATATATTCTAACAAAGTGCAGATTGGATTTTAACCTATTTAAAACATGTCATCAAAATTATAAAATTAATCTTAATCAGGAAAAATGACTAATGATGTTCCATAAATTCTTTTTTTAATTTTTTTGAAAAAGATTCGAATTAGCTAGTTTTTCTCTTCTTTTTTTCGGTTGAATTTTGAATTTTAAAGAGTCGAAATTGAAGATAAACTATGTTTCAAAATGTAATTGTCATTTTTTTTCGTGTTTTCTCCTCTTTTAAACCGTTCAATTAAGTGTAAATATCATTAATTATTAATAATAACATAGAGTTAAAGGTAAATTGAGCAAATTGGCTATTTCTGGCAATTTATTGAAGTGTGTATCAAACTGGTAGCCCTTCGCATTAATCACTACCCAAGAAGTAGCTCTTGCTTTCAAAAAGGTTGCTGACCCCTGGGTGAGTCACTGTACAGCAGGCAAGGCATCCCGTTAAATGAACCGCAGCAGTTGGGTTTAGATAAGAGTAAACTACATTTGAAAAGAGAAGAATCAAAATAAAATACACACAACAGGATGAGTGCATTACCATCATTCATGCAGCAATGGCTACTTGTGGTGTCTGTTATGTTGACAAACACTGATGTTTACAGCTGACGCTGTATTTACTTCTGCTATTTGTAAACTAGCACATGTAGAAGGAAGAGCAGGAGAATGTCACACACCCAGATCATTGGTCACTTGGTATGTGCCATCTGCAAACACCCAGAAGAATATTCCCTTGCTGCTACGGATGGACTGTCCTCCTTTATCCACCCTGGCTGCTATGAACACACCACCGCTCTGCGTGGTCTCCATCAACACGTCACACGTCACGCTCACGTCTCGCCTGAAACACAACACTGACAACCTGACACAACTACACAAGCAGACAGGTTGTGTAAATGCTACATAAAAAGAGAATGCAACAAATCCTTTTCAACTTATATTCAATTGAATAGACTGCAAAGACAAGATATTTCATGTTCACACTGACAAACTTTGCTATTTTGTGCAACTTTAGCTCATTTGGAATTTGATGCCTGCAACATGCTTCAAAAAAGGCATGTTCACCAGTGTGTTACATGGCCTTTCCTTTTAACAACACTCAGTAAAGGTTTGGGAAGTGAGGAGACACATTTTTGAAGTGGAATTCTTTCCCATTCTTGCTTGATGTACAGCTTAAGTTGTTCAACAGTCTCCCTTCTCATATTTTAGACGCCACACATTTGCAATGTCTGGACTACAGGCAGGCCAGTCTAGTACCCACACTCTTTTACTATGAAGCCACGCTGTTGTAACACCTGGCTTGGCGTCGTCTTGCTGTAATAAGCAGGGGCGTCCATGATAACAACATATGTTGCTCCAAAAGCTGTATGTACCTTTCAGCATTAATGGTGCCTTCACAGATGTGTAAGTTACCCATGTCTTGGCCACTAATACACCCCCATACCATCACACACTAACACACCCCCATGCCATCACACACTAATACACCCCCATACCATCACACACTAATACACCCCCATACCATCACACACTAATACACCCCCATACCATCACACACTAATACACCCCCATACCATCACACACTAATACACCCCCATACCATCACACACTAATACACCCCCATACCATCACACACTAATACACCCCCATACCATCACACATGCTGCCTTTTACACTTTCACCCTAGAACAGTCCCCATGCTTCTTATCCTCTTTGGTCCACAGTTTCCACTTTGCATCAGTCCATCTTAGATGAGCTCGGGCCCAGCCAAGTGTTTCTGGGTGTTGTTGATAAATGGCTTTGGATAGTAGAGTTTTAACTTGCACTTACAGATGTACCGACCAACTGTAGTTACTGACAGTGGTTTTCCGAAGTGTTCCTGAGCCCATGTGGTGATATCCTTTACACACTGACGTGGCTTTTTGATGCAGTAGCGCCTGAGGGCTCCAAGGTGTGTAATATCATGGCTTACCTGCAGTGATTTCTCCACATTCTCTCAACCTTTTGATGATATTACGGAGCGTAGATGGTGAAATCCCTAAATTCCTTGTTGAGAAATGTTGTTGTTCAACAATTTGCTCAGGCATTTGTTGACAAAGTGGTGACCCTCGCCCCGTCCTTGTTTGTGAATGACTGGAAGCTGCTTTTGTACCCAATCATGGCACCCACCTGTTCCCAATTAGCATGTTCACCTGTCTTTGATGAGCATTCCTCAACTTTCTCACTCTTTTTTGCCACTTGTGCCAGCTTTTTTGAAACAAGTTGCAGGCATCAAATTCCAAATGAGCTAATATTTGCACAAAATAATAAAGTTTGTCAGTGTGAACATGAAATATCTTGTCTTTGCAGTCTATTCTATTGAATATAAGTTGAAAAGGATTTGTTGTATTCTCTTTTTATTTAGCATTTACACAACATGACTACTTGACTGCTTTTGGGGTTTGTAGTTTCAGCGAGTCCGGACAGAGAAAAGGAGGCACATACCAGTTGTAGTCTCCAATGATGCTTATAGTCTGGTCTGCATCTGTTGCCCAGGTGATGGGTCGCTGAGTCACAACCTGGCGTAAAGTGAAGACGTGAGGTCCAGGATCAGTCAGGTTGGTGAAGTACTCAAACACTCCTGTCTGGTCAGCAAAGTTGGGAGCTTCTGAGAAGGGAGGTTCTCCTACACAATGACAATGCAGACAGGCAGAACCAGAACTTTCTGAGTGGCAGTAATCATAAAAATGCCACAATGACAAACATTCTGCCTACAGTGCGTGACAAACATGAGTGCATTTTCAACAGGAGCGTTGGTTTGGTACCGAGGACATGCGGAGTAGGAAGTCTTCTCACTAGACAAGTACACTACTAGCAGCAGTCATCTTGCCAAGGAAAAGCCATAGCTTGAAAACCTACTTGCACAGTTTAATCATCATGACTGGGAACAATTGGCCGTCTCTGAGAAATATGTGGCTGAGAACACGCAAACCAAAAACATCTACAAGGTAGAGGTTTTTTTGGATGGAACTACAAGGTTTCTGTGAGCCGTGTTTTATGTAAATCAGGTCAATACACTTCATTGGGCTGTAAACAAACAAACAGAATTGATGCTGATATGGATATTAGCGATACAAGCCTAGTAAAAGTATAGAACTACATTTTTCTGATCACCATTATGTTTATTTTCACAAATACCTCAATGTATTTTGTATTGCTGTTTAAGTACATTGTAACATATTATTGTATATTTTGCTCTAATAGTGCCGTATTTTCCGCACCATAAGCCGCACCTAAAAACCACAATTTTTCTCAAAAGCTGACAGTGCGGCTAATAACCCGGTGCGCCTTATATATGGATTAATATTCATATTTATTTTCATAAAGTTTAGGTCTCGCAACTACGGTAAACAGCCGCCATCTTTTTTCCCCGTAAAAGAGGAAGCGCTTCTTCTTTTACGGTAAGCAACCGCCCCCATAGAAGAGGAAGCGCTTCTTCTTCTACTGTAAGCAACCGCCAAGGTGAGCACCCGCCCCCGTAGAAGAAGAAGCGCGCGGATATTACCTTTCATTTCATTTGTGTGTTTCTGTAAAGACCACAAAATGTCTCCTACTAAGAGACACGCGTACAAGGTTCCACTGACTTTTGATATTCATGTGAACCGCACTGTGGATACAACGGGAACACGTACGGTGAATATTCGCACCACAGGGAATGAGAAGTCGTCCTTCACTGTGGTTCTAGCTTGCCATGCTAACGGCCAGAAACTTCCACCCACGGTGATATTCAAAAGGAAGACCTTGCCAAAAGAGAACTTTCCAGCCGGCGTCGTCATAAAAGCTAACTCGAAGGGATGGATGGATGAAGAAAAGATGAGCGAAGAGACCGGGTGACTTTTTTCACGCAGCTCCATCCCTGTTGATCTATGACTGCATGCGCGTCCACATCACAGATGGTGTCAAAAAACAAGTGAAGCACACCGAAGAAGAAGAATTCGAGGGATTTGTGGATGAGTAATAACTTCAGAAAGTGAGCTTTAAATGTTTATTTTGTGTGTTGTGTGACACTAACGTATGAGCAACGTTGAGTTATTGATGTTGCTATTGCTCTGCACTATTTTGAGTGTTACTATTTTTGTGATTGCACATTACATTTTGGGAGTGAACAGAGTTGTTAGAACGCTGGTTTGTAATATATTATTAAAGTTTGACTGACCTATCTGACTGTTTTTTTGACATTCCCTTTAGCGTAGCGTAGGTGCGGCTAATAACACGGGGCGGCTAATAGGTAAACAAAGTTCTGAAATATGCCATTCATTGAAGGTGCGGCTTACAACACGGGGCGCCTTATGGTGCGGAAAATACGGTATTTACACACTCAGGGATCCCAGTCAGGTTAAAAAAAATGAAAAGAATTTAAAAAGGGCCAGATAATATGTCTCCTATAGGAGCCATTTTGGGGTCCTTGTACACACACCCTATGTTGAAGCACAGTACGTCTGACTATGGAATCCATAATGTTCCGACAAGCCAAGCGGTGCGGCTTCGTAGCTTACCAAAGTCATACCAAAACATTTTGAGGGATTTTTGAGCGCCATGTGTAATGTTCTATATTCTCAATGGAACCTCAATGTTTTGGTGTTGCTTGCTTGCGGGTACTTGCTAGCATCATTTATTGAACAGGTTGAGTCAACCTGCATTCTCACACGTATCTTTTTTTTTTTTTTCCTTCTTTTTTTTTAAATTTTTAATAAACATTTTTTTAAATTTTTTTTTTTTTTTAAATTATAATTTAAAAAAAAAAAAAAAAAATTTAATTTTTTTTTTTAATTTTAAAAAAAATTTTTTTTTTTAAATTTAAAAAAAAAAATTTTTTTAATTTTTTTTTGAAATTTAAAAAAAAAATTTTTTTTTAAATTTTTTAATTTTTATTTTTTTTTTAAATTTTTTTTTAAATTTTTTTAATTTTTTTAATTTTTTTTATTTTTATTTATTTATTTATTTTTTTACACGTATCTGTTTTGTGTGACTGCCATCTACTGGTCCCACTTATCATTACACCTTGTATCACATACAAATCAGTCAGTACAAGCAGAATTAGAACATACACGAGGCGCACCAGATTATAGGGTGCACTGTCCATTTTTCAGAAAAGGAAAGGATTTTAAGTGCGATTTATAGTGCAATATATTTACCTGTACAGTAATCTATTTATTTATATCTGCACTTTATTGCTCTTTTATCCTGCACTACAATGAGCTAATGCAACAACATTTTGTTTGTTGAAATTGGAATGACAATAAAAGGGAATAGGAGAATATGTGGAAAGTCAGATTAGACATGTAAAGGTTGCTCCACCCAAAGTGCACATCTTGGATGAAGGCGTGCTAAAGACTTGAGTTAAGAATCCTGGCGTGCACCACTACTAGTACTTGACAAAAAAGCAACTTACGGACATCAAAGTGGTCCTTGTAGAGTTTGGGGAAGGCTGAGGAAGCAGGTGGGTGTGGGTGGCTGCCTTTACGCCCTGAAGTGAGCGTGGTTAGTGTGTAAAGCTCATCTTCACACAGCTCCAGGGAGAAGTCGCCATCTGAAAGCTGCCATTGGTGTGAAACACAAAGTCACATGACATCATTTCAAATTTGGTTGACTATTTTACCTTCAGTGGGCCGAGGTGCTTGAATAAGGTGGATGTGTTCATCTTGAAGTCAAAGTGAGACTGCCACACTTGGAGCTCCTTGATGGAGGACTGACAAGTGAAATGAGGAGATGTTCACCGCAGGTTTTCCAGTCTGCATTTGAGTCAGGTGGGCAACTTACCAAGGACCCTTCTAGACGGAAGGTTGCATTTTGTGAGGTGACGTTGTATGGAGCAAGTGGAGGTCGTATGCATGACGAGTGCTCATGGCTCTGTGAGGAACATCAATTGTTGTTTCCAGACCAATACTTTGCCACCGCTAACAAAATATATTGACATACTTTTCTAAATAAAGGGCACCACAAAAAATGTCATTATTGTAACAACAAATGTTAGTGAAACATATGTTTATTATTGTCATTTAGTCCTTACATAAAATAGACAACTTGTCTTTTAGTAGTAAGTAAACAAACAAAGACTCCTAATTAGCAGTAACATATTGTGTCATTTATCATTCTATTATTTTGTCAAAATTATTAAAAGGAAAAGTGGAAGAAAATGACTTATTCATCTACTTGTTCATTTACTGTTAATATCTGCTTATTTTGTCTTTTAACATGTTCTATCTACACTTCTGTTCAAATGTAATAATCACTTATTCTTCTCTTCTTTGATACTTGACATTAGTTTTGGATGATACCACACATTTAGGTATGGATCTGATACCAAGTAGTTACAGGATCATACATTGGTCAAATTCAAAGTCCACATGTGTCCAGGGACATATTTACTGACTTTATAAACACAATATAAATTTTAAAAAAAGGAATAAAGATTTTGTGACGATAAAAAATATCGACGTAATCATAGTAGTATCGTCTAGATACGCTCCTGTACTTGGTATCATTACAGTGGATGTCAGGTGTAGATCCACCCATGGCGTTTGTTTACATTGTGACGGCGGTGAGCTATTGTATCCTCCTACGCTGTGTAGTGAAGCATGTTTAGCTATTCCTCGTCCTCCAGTGATAATGCTACTTGTAAGAAACGTACTGTATTTGTCATATTTAAAGTCCTCATGTGTCCAGGGACGTATTTACTGACTTTATAAACTAAATATGAATTTTTAAAAAAGGAAAAAAGATTTTGTGACGATAAAAAATATCGATGTAATCATAGTAGTATCGTCTAGATACGCTCCTGTGCTTGGTATCATTACAGTGGATGTCAGGTGTAAATCCACCCATGGCGTTTGTTTACATTGTGACGGCGGTGAGCTATTGTATCCTCCTACAGTGTGTAGTGAAGCATGTTTAGCTATTCCTCGTCCTCCAGTGATAATGCTACTTGGAAGAAACGTACTGTATTTGTCATATTTAAAGTCCTCATGTGTCCAGGGACGTATTTACTGACTTTATAAACACAATATACATTTTAAAAAAAGGAATAAAGATTTTGTGATGATAAAAAATATCGATGTAATCATAGTAGTATCGTCTAGATACACTCCTGTGCTTGGTATCATTACAGTGGATGTCAGGTGTAGATCCACCCATGGCGTTTGTTTACATTGTGACGGCGGTGAGCTATTGTATCCTCCTACGCTGTGTAGTGAAGCATGTTTAGCTATTCCTCGTCCTCCAGTGATAATGCTACTTGTAAGAAACGTACTGTATTTGTCATATTTAAAGTCCTCATGTGTCCAGGGACATATTTACTGACTTTATAAACACAATATACATTTTAAAAAAAGGAATAAAGATTTTGTGACGATAAAAAATATAGACGTAATCATAGTAGTATCGTCTAGATACGCTCCTGTACTTGGTATCATTACAGTGGATGTCAGGTGTAGATCCACCCATGGCGTTTGTTTACATTGTGACGGTGGTGAGCTATTGTATCCTCCTACGGTGTGTAGTGAAGCATGTTTAGCTATTCCTCGTCCTCCAGTGATAATGCTACTTGTAAGAAACATACTGTATTTGTCATATTTAAAGTCCTCATGTGTCCAGGGAAGTATTTACTGACTTTATAAACTAAATGTGAATTTTAAAAAAAGGAAAAAAGATTTTGTGACGATAAAAAATATCGATGTAATCATAGTAGTATCGTCTAGATACGCTCCTGTGCTTGGTATCATTACAGTGGATGTCAGGTGTAGATCCACCCATGGCGTTTGTTTACATTGTGACGGCGGTGAGCTATTGTATCCTCCTACGCTGTGTAGTGAACCATGTTTAGCTATTCCTCGTCCTCCAGTGATAATGCTACTTGTAAGAAACGTACTGTGTTTGTCATATTTAAAGTCCTCATGTGTCCAGGGACATATTTACTGACTTTATAAACACAATATACATTTTAAAAAAAGGAATAAAGATTTTGTGACGATAAAAAATATCGACGTAATCATAGTAGTATCGTCTAGATACGCTCCTGTGCTTGGTATCATTACAGTGGATGTCTGGTGTAGATCCACCCATGGCGTTTGTTTACATTGTGACGGCGGTGAGCTATTGTATCCTCCTACGCTGTGTAGTGAAGCATGTTTAGCTATTCCTCGTCCTCCAGTGATAATGATACTTGTAAGAAACATACTATATTTGTCGCCATGGAGACCAGGATTAGTGATCTAGATGTGGATGCATGTTAGCTGCATGTGTTAAAGCAGCTCTTCCCGAGGGTGTTTCAGTGTTATAACTTCACCTTTATCTTGACTTTTTACACCACAATTTGTCCATTCTCCCTTTTCTGTCTACACACTGTGTCTGCTTGTAAGTACTCTGTGTGTGTGCGCTGCCCAACATGCTCCTCTGCTCATAACACCAGCAATGTCATTACGTGACGACGTGATGTCATGCCCATTAAAAAAAAAAGGGGGAACTGGTGCTTTTCAAACAGAGTATAGTACCGTGTTTTATTCATTAGTACTGCGATACTGCACTAGTACTAGTATCACCCTACATCAGATGTTTTTGTCAATCAGCATGATATTATGTCAAGACTAAATCCACACATCACAAAGCAGAGTCAGTGAGTGTGCATCCTGGTGACACTACCCACATTTTCAACCAAACATGAAGTAATACTGAAATGATGATACTTGCCATGGTTTCTATGACAACGGTCAGATTTCCTCTTCCATCAGTCAAGGCCACATAACTTCCACCCCGAGCCAAATGTCCAACAGTCTTCAGGTAGGCCCAGCCTGGCTGGGTGAACTGCGTGGTGTGGGCTGCAGGCAGAGGATTATCACTCTTGTTCAATGACAGAGAAGGAAACAAAAAGGCAGGAAGTGCTAATATTCTCTTTCAAGTCAAGTCCAAAGTGCATTGTTTGTCATGTGTGGCAGTAAAACATGACATAACACTACATTCCTATTTGAGGGAAAGAAATCCCTCATCAAATCGTGAGCTGTTGGCTTTGGTGCGGTTGGTTACAGGCATGAAGGCGCGTCATCATGTCGTGTCATTGCTGGTTCTATGAGCAGAGGAGCATGTTGGGCAGCGCACACACACAGAGTACTTACAAGCAGACACAGTGTGTAGACAGAAAAAGGGAGAACGGACGCATTTTGGTGTAAAAAGTCAAGTTAACATCCATCCACAGTGTTTTAGCTACTTCTACATCCCTAATCCTGGTCTCCACGGCGACAAATAAAGTGAGTTTCTTACAAGTAGCATTATCACTGGAGGACGAGGAATAGCTAAACATGCTTCACTACACAGCGTAGGAGGATACAATAGCTCACCGCCGTCACAATGTAAACAAACGCCATGGGTGGATCTACACCTGACATCCACTGTAATGATACCAAGTACAGGAGCGTATCTAGACGATACTACTATGATTACATCGATATTTTTTATCGTCACAAAATCTTTTTTCCTTTCTTTAAAATTCATATTTAGTTTATAAAGTCAGTAAATATGTCCCTGGACACATGAGGACTTTAAATATGACAAATACAGTACGTTTCTTACAAGTAGCATTATCACTGGAGGACGAGGAATAGCTAAACATGCTTCACTACACAGCGTAGGAGGATACAATAGCTCACCGCCGTCACAATGTAAACAAACGCCATGGGTGGATCTACACCTGACATCCACTGTAATGATACCAAGTACAGGAGCGTATCTAGACGATACTACTATGATTACATCGATATTTTTTATCGTCACAAAATCTTTTTTCCTTTCTTTAAAATTCATATTTAGTTTATAAAGTCAGTAAATACGTCCCTGGACACATGAGGACTTTAAATATGACAAATACAGTACGTTTCTTACAAGTAGCATTATCACTGGAGGACGAGGAATAGCTAAACATGCTTCACTACACACCGTAGGAGGATACAATAGCTCACCGCCGTCACAATGTAAACAAATGCCATGGGTGGATCTACACCTGACATCCACTGTAATGATACCAAGTACAGGAGCGTATCTAGTCGATACTATTATGATTACATTGATATTTTTTATTGTTCTATTCTATTCTTCTATTGTCACAATTTTTTCCTTTTAAAAAAATGTATATTATGTTTATAAAGTCAGTAAATATGTCCCTGGACACATGAGGACTTTGAATATGACCAATGTATGATCCTGCAACTACTTGGTATCACATCCATACCTAAATGTGTGGTATCATCCAAAACTAATGTCAAGTATCAAAGAAGAGAAGAATAAGTGATTATTACATTTGAACAGAAGTGTAGATAGACCATGTTCAACAGAAAATAAGCAGATATTAACAAGTAGATGAATAATGCATTTTTACAGTTTGTCCCTCATAATGTGTACAAAATAATAGGTGTATAAATGACACAATATGTTACTACTAATTAGGAGTCTTTGTTTGTTTACTTACTACTAAAAGACAAGTTGTCTATTTTATTGAAGGACTAAATGACAATAATAAACATATGTTTCATCTACACTAACATTTTGTCTTACAATAAAGACAATAATGACATTTTTTGTGGTCCCTTTTATTTAGAAAAGTATCGAAATATATTTGGCTAATGGTAGCGGTATCGAGACAACCCTACTGTGTATATATGTATATGTAAAGGGGGGCGGGAACCGGTACTTTTTAGAGGTGGTATAGTACGGAATATGATTTATTAGTATCGCGGTACTATACTAGTACCAGTATACTGTACAACCCTAGTAGAGAGAATCATCCGTTGGAGCGTGTCTGAAATGAAAAAATATTAGACCTATCTAATCTATTCAGCAATTCCCTTTTATAATGTTGCAGCTGCTGCATGATTTAAAGGGCCGTTTCAAACAAATGCAATTGATTTGTTTTGCTTTTGAAGATGTCTAAAATGTCGTTTTCAGTATTACCTGTAACCCAGATGGGAGACTCCACCACATAGTTGCCACTCCAGGGTTCCACAGCCGTCATAAGCCCGTCTCTGCCAAACGGCAGTGCCTCGTAGTAGCTGGCAATCAGGTTCCAGGAGATAGTACTGGAACAGACGGATGACTGCTATTCTTATGTAGATGCGTGTGGCGGGAGATCGAAGATGGACAGTAGGTGAAAGCATCCTAATGATGTACAGGTACCAGGTACTCACGCAGTCATCAATCCATTGACGTAGTTCTGGTTCAAAATGCGCGCCCAGCAACCAGCGCCCACATCATTGTTGAACGTGCTGTAGTCCTCGGAGGCCCAAAGCTTCTTCCCAGTCTTCAGGGCGTCCATGACGGTGGTGGTGCCTGGGTAGTGGGCCCTGAAGAGGCAAACAGAATGCAATAACATCAAGTATACTTCCATAAACAAGCAGTGTTTGAGCTGTGAGGCATGTGTGTTTGCAGCTAAAGTATACCTGCCTACCTGCCTGCACAACTTGTGCAAATATTATCCACTGACGGGTTTATTTTTGGAACTTCTTTGCACAAAAGGAATACATTAGAAGCACTCGATAGAAATCAGCTATTCTAATTCAGTAAAAATCATCCACTGCACTTTTTGGGGAATGTTTGCCTATCATTCACAAGAAGACAAGATTGCATATGTTTTTCTTGGTTTTATGCATTTGGAAGCGTAAAGAAACGTTAGCTAACAACAGAATGCTATTCCACATACCCGTCCAAGAACTTCCATATTCCATGTATCAGTCATTTTGTTCTTATAAGTGCTAACTTCAAGGACCCATGTTTAGCGGCGCATTGCTCACAGAGAGCCAACTAGCTTGTCCACATACTGAGCTGGTGAGCTGCTGCAACGCCTCTGAGCTGGTGAGAGTCAATTGTACATTCCAAATCATGCCTCTCACTTGTATATTAGAAGGATGTGGAAATAAACCAACAAGTTCCAACTGAGACCCCTAGATGGAAAAAAAGACACAAAAAGACGTTTACGGCACCCTTTTTTTAAACTCTTTGTGAGGATTATGATTACCGTAACTCTTCATCTAAACGGGAAGATAAAAACATCCCCATCGGTCTTTATCCCAGTGAGAGCAGACATTGTACAGTAAGGGATTGTTTTTATTATGTTCTTGTTTAGCACTGGGCAATACTGCTACATGATGCTTAGTGTTTGACTAAAGCAGCATCTGTTTAGCACACAGCTTCCAAAACTAATATATATATATATATATATATATATATATATATATATATATATATATATATATATATATATATATATATATATATATATATACACACACATACATACAGGTATATATACATACATATATACGTACATATACATTTTCATATATACATATACATTTGTACATATATACGTAGATCTATATACATATATATGTACATCTATACATACATATATGTACATATATATGCGTATAGATGTACATATATATATATGTAAAAATTTACATATATATAAAAATGTATATGTACATATATATGTATGTATATATATGTACGTATATATACCTGTATGTATGTGTCTATATATATATATATATATATATATATATATATATATATATATATATATATATATATATATATATATACACACATACGTACATTTTTGCATGTATACGTACATCTACACATAGATATATGTACATACAGGTATATATACGTACATATATATATATATATATATACACTATAAAAATGGGACCCATAACCTCCCTGCTTGGCACTCAGCAACAAAGGGTTGGAGTTGGGGGTTAAATCACCAAAATGATTCCCGGGCGCGGCGCCGCTGCTGCCCACTGCTCTCCAAGGGGATGGGACAAATGCAGAGGACAAATTTCACCACATCTAGTGTGTGTGTGACAATCATTGGTACTTTAATCTTAATCTTAAATACGTACATTTTTACATATATACGTACATCTATACATACATAAATGTACATATATACACATATATACGTACATATATATACATATATATGTACATCTATACATACATATATGTACATATATGTACATATATACACATATATATGTACGTATATATAGATATATATGTACATATATACACATGTGTATATATGTACATATATATATATATAAAAATGTATGTATATATGAACATTTATACGTATATATGTATGTATATATATGTACATATATATACCTGCATGTATGTATCTATATACGTATATACATATATATATACACATATATACGTACATATACATACATACGTATATACGTAAATTTTTACATATATACATACATATATATACATATATGTACATATATACACATATATATATATATGTACATATATACACATATATGTACATATATATGTGTATATATGTACATACATGTGTACATATATGTACATATATACATACATATGTACACATTTATACACATGCGCACATATGTATGTGTATATATGTACATATATACACATGTATATGGACAAAGGTTTAGGTTTTGAAACAGAATAAGGACATGATGCAAAGATAGAAGTGAACAGATGATGATGACGACGTACAGTAAGCAAGGAGCACCACTGGTCCTGTCAAGTCTCTTTTACTATTCCCTTTATTAAAGAGCACAACATTAGAAGACCTATATGATTAGGAAACTCCAAATGTAAAAGCCAGTATGTATGCTCTTTTACATCCACGGGATTGACAACAGCAGTACAATTATTTGATGAGACCTTGCTGCTTTTTGGGAGCTTCAACAGCTTGCTTATGAGACTTCATTTGTAAACCCGCTTTGTATTTTTACATTTTGGAATTGAAAGAAATAAAACATTCCTTCAAATTGCTATGGATTAGATGTGGCATTATCTAAAACCATGTTATATCTATTGTGTAGTAATAGTGAGCGTACATTCAAATCATTGAACATTTCAGAAAGGTGTTGGATGTCCGGCAGACACATATTACATGGAGAAGAAAGTCAGCACGTTACCCAATGACATCTACAACCCTGCTGAGCTCATGGTCTAGTAGAAGAGACAAGGAAATGGGCTCCCACAAGTTGTCACTGGCTATGATCCTGACACTCTCCAGGCCACTTTTATCCAGAGTGTATCTCAGCAGCTGGTCACATGCATGGAGAGCAGAGGACATTCAATGTCAAGTTGGAAAACAATCCAGTTACTTACATTGGGAACATGTGTGCTTTAGGACCTAAGACAGAGGAGTACTTAGAAGGGAACTGCACTTTTTTTGGGAATGTTGCCTATCAGTCACAATTATTTATGAAAGACATGACGACGGATGGATTTTTTAAAATGCATTCTAAATATTAACCTAAATAAAAGTCAATGAGAGCTCCACTAATACACCCATAAAATCAGATAAATAAGCATTCAAAAAGCACCAACAATATGGTGACTTGACTATTGACAAGTATTAGTCATATTGTTATTAGACGGACTATTTATAGCGGCGCCGTGATCACTTCCGTGTGGCCCTACGTTTGCATCCTCGAGAGGTCTGCTGCTTCCTCGCTTCCCTGCTCCCTGTAAGTTTATTCTAGAGCAGGGGTCACCAACCTTTTTGAAGCCAAGAGCTACTTCTTGGGTAGTGATTAATGCGAAGGGCTACCAGTTTAAAAACACTTAAATAAATTGCCAGAAATAGCCAATTTGCTCAATTTACCTTTAACTCTATGTTATTATTAATAATGAATGATATTTACACTTAATTGAACGGTTTAAAAGAGGACAAAACACGAAAAAAATGACAATTACATTTTGAAACATAGTTTATCTTCAATTTCGACTCTTTAAAATTCAAAATTCAACCGAAAAAAAGAAGAGAAAAACTAGCCAATTTGAATGTTTTTGAAAAAATTTAAAAAATAACTTATGGAACATCATTAGTAATTTTTCCTGATTAAGATTAATTTTAGAATTTTGATGACATTATTTAAATAGGTTAAAATCCAATCTGCACTTTGTTAGAATATATAACAAATTGGACCAAGCTATATTTCTAACAAAGACAAATCATTATTTCTTCTAGATTTTCCAGAACAAAAATTTTAAAAGAAATTCAAAAGACTTTGAAATAAGATTTAAATTTGATTCTACAGATTTTCTAGATTTGCCAGAATCATTTTTTGGAATTTTAATCATAATAAGTTTGAAGAAATATTTCACAAATATTCTTCGTCGAAAAAACAGAAGCTAAAATGAAAAATTAAATTTAAAAGTATTTATTATTCTTTACAGTAAAAAAATTAAATTTACTTGAACATTGATTTAAATTGTCAGGAAAGAAGAGGAAGGAATTTAAAAGGTAAAAAGGTATATGTGTTTAAAAATCCTAAAATCATTTTTAAGGTTGTATTTTTTCTCTAAAATTGTCTTTCTGAAAGTTATAAGAAGCAAAGTAAAAAAAATTAATGAATTTATTTAAACAAGTGAAGACCAAGTCTTTAAAATATTTTCTTGGATTTTCAAATTCTATTTGAGTTTTGTCTCTCTTAGAATCAAAAATGTCGGGCAAAGCGAGACCAGCTTGCTAGTAAATAAATACAATTTAAAAAATAGAGGCAGCTCACTGGTAAGTGCTGCTATTTGAGCTATTTTTAGAACAGGCCAGCGGGCTACTCATCTGGTCCTTACGGGCACCGCGTTGGTGACCCCTGTTCTAGATCATAAATCATGCATCTCACCTGGACAGAAGAAGTCTGAGTGGGTATTCCGACAAGCTTGACAGCCATTTAGGACCCGAAACTGGCGAGGATGACACAAAAAGACGCTTGGGGCCCCCCCATCACTTTCCTTGGTGAGGATTATGAGTCAGTCTTCACCTAAATAGGAACATCCTAGCAGTCGGCATCCTAATGACAGTAGACATTGTGCAGTAAGTGAGGTTATATCATGTTTGTTGGCTTTCATAAAGTCCAATAATCAGTGATGAAGGGAAAAAAAATGCAAACGTTGTGATGCGTTTTTGAAATGACTGTGCAGCGTATGCTTAAAATGATCAAAATACGTCAATATTAAATGTTATAAATGTGCCTGTTGCTACACAACATATATACCGTATTTTCCGGACTATAAGGCGCACTTAAAATACTTGTTTTTCCTCAAAACTCGACAGTGCGCCTTATGTACGGAATCATTTTGGTTGTGCTTACCGACCTCGAAGCAATTTTATTTGGTACATGGTGTAATGATAAGTGTGACCAGTAGATGGCAGTCAAACATAAGAGATACGTATAGACTGCAATATGATGGCAATATGACTCAAGTAAACAACACCAACACGTTATATGTTCATTGAAAATATAGAACATTACACACGGCGCTTCAAAATCTATCAAAATGTTTTAGTATGACTTTGGTGAGCTATGAAGCCACACCGCTTGATGGATGGTACTGTGCTTCAACATAGGTGTATTATTATGCTGTGTGTATAAGGTAGGACATATTATCTGGTATTGTGTTTCACAATATTATGCAAGAGCAACTTTTCCTACCTTCCTGTACCTGCTGATCTGTATTTGGGATCTGCATAACTCCTGAACAACTGTGCGCGTTCACCTTTGTAGTCCGTGCCGACACTGTAGTGGATAATCTTCTACTTTTTCTTTATCTTCTTGTTATGTGACATTCATGTTGCCATTTCTAATATAAAGTAGTGTAAAGTTCTTACTTATATCTGTCAGTAAACTCACCATGAAAGCACTAAAACACACCGGTGTAGTGACTTTACATTATTCACCCAAGGAACTTTAGCTATTGGAGAGTTCCGGTCGGACAGTTTTTCACGGGACACATTTCGGGCGTTGTTGTTGCACTAGTGAGCCACGGCTGCTCCGTTATTGATTGAAGTAAAGTGTGAATGTCATTAAAACAGTTAGCTCCATCTTTTGACACTTCTTCCACTCCCGCCCTTGCACGCTACACCGCTACAACAAAGACGACGCTGTCCAAGTGGAGGCACGTAAATAAGACGCATCCTGAAGAGACTGTCAGAAAGTGACTTGAAACATCATCTATGCAACATTTTGATCAAAGAACCAGCATTACATGTTATGTAGACCACAAGGAAGTGATCAAATCATAATAATATGACTCCTCTAATGGGCCTTATAATTCGGTGCGCCTTTTGTATGAAAAAATATCAAAAATAGACCATTCGTCGGCAGTGTGCCTTATAATCCGGTGCGCCCTATGGTCTGGAAAATGACATCATGTATATAAAAAAGGAGGTGTTTGAATGTATTTGTAGGTGCAATTGCGCGACACATATAGGCTCCATTGTAAGCAGACTTGTGATCGCATTTATTTAATATTTAGAATGCAAAAAAAGAAATAAAATAACATCCGTCCTCATGTCTTTCATAATGATTGTGAACAATAGGTACAATTCCCCCAAAAAAGTGCAGTTGCCCTTTAAAGGGGCCCTATTCTATTATCATGGAAAAGCTGTTTGGAAGGGAAAAATTGGATATGAGGGCCAGCATGGACGAATAGAACAGAGGAGCCATTGTAATGTCTGCTCACAGAAAAACAGAAATCTTAATCTACGATTTGACTCCCTTGAATGGCCTTGATGGGAGCAGGCTATTCTGAAAACATCCTCAATGATGGTCGCCTTTGACCTCCCTCCCTCCTCAACGACACCCGGAGTCGAACTTTTGCTTACATGCGGAACAGCCCCAAGCCTATGGACACTACATAACACACCCAAGACAAACGGGCATATACACACACACACACCCCCTTCCCCCATCCCACGCCTTCACCACCGCTTGATCGGGTGATGGACGGCTGGCAGCGCTTCATAGCAGCAGTCGACCTCCAGGGTCCCAACTCCCCCCCCCCTCTGTTGCGAGTTGTCGTGATTAAATGTAACATGTTTATGTGTGCATGGCATGGAGGTTTTTCCCCACTTTTTACTCATCTTCTTCCCCAGCGTTATACCTTTTTCCCACCTTTTACGGGGCACCTTGTGGCGACCCATCAGCGTTCCTGTTCTGTAACCCTGTACACTGTTTGTTTGTCTCATCTTGAACGGTATGTTTCATTGTACTTGTTGCAATGACAATAAAGACCTACCCTATTATGGAAAACCCACCTTTCTTACCTATAGGGATCAGTTTATGTGTATTTGGGATCTGGATAAGTCCTGGAAATGTGTAATGGAAGCGTGGAAGTATTTACAAAATAAATGGATGTGTCGGCACACCCCTAGGTGTCAGTCAGTGAACCCAGGTTATTAGAAACTGCCACAATCACCACAACATCAACTCATTTTAGAATAACGTTCACATTAGTATTTTGTGAGCCAGTCAGCGGTCAGTAAAGCGTATGTGACATTGAGTGACCATACTCTTTCATTCAAGACAGCATCCACTCCTTCTTATCCTGGAACTATAAAAATGACTTTTTTTCTGCTCCTTTGAGACACTTCAAAGTTTATCATTGCATTCGTTCTAGATTTTTTTCAAAGCTCCGTCTTTCGATTTCGAAAACCAGCCAAAAACAAAAAGTTTAGGTCTCATCTGTGGTCCATATGGACAAATCTTTACTCGCCTCACCCAATCAAAGTGGTCATTTAATCTTAGTAGCTACTCCTCTCAGCAACTGTGAAGGAACATTCTGTCCCGATATGAATCCCGAGAGGGATAAGCGGTATGAAATGGATGAACCACAAAGCAGATTACAGACCTCCATGGAACGACTGACCACATGAAACAAAGCGCTACTTGAGTGAGACCTAACCACTTACCCAATCACTGTGATAGCATCACTAAGGTGTGGGTCAAGGATCATAGATTTGGCAATGCTCCAATCACCATCTGCTGCAATGATGCCCACACCACTTAGACCAACTTTATCCAGTGTGTTTCTTAGAACCTTGGCAACAAATACACAAGAAGAAGCCCGCTGGACTTGTTACTGCCGATGATCACAGTTGAGACAAAACAAAATGTTGATGGCTGTTTTTCTTCATTAATAGACACTCCCCCTTTACATTGAAAACAAACATGTGGTACTTACCTTGATATACTTGCTGTCAAAGTTCCGTTCATTCCAGATCTAAACAGCAGAAATAATAAAAAGGGATAAGAGTTCATTTTCTATACCGCTTGGGTGAGCTGAAGACTACCCCAGCGAAAGGCAGGGTACACCCTGGACTGAGGCTTGATACAAAGGTTAGATGGATCAAATCTAACACTGGTCTTTATGACCAAATGATCATATAGAATACTTGCAAATGTGTCAATCAATCAGTGGCTCACCCCGACATAGTCGATGGTGAGATGGTGGAACTGCTTGGCACCGAGGATCCAGTTGACTACATATGCTGCGGTGGTGTCTGGGAAGTCATAGGGCCAGCTTTTACCACGGCCTACCCAACCGGGAAATGCCCAGGGCAAACCTGCGTGGCAGGTGGAGATCAAATGAAGCTTTTGTTAATGGCTGTATATTATGAGTAGTCTCACCTTCTTCTGTGTATTATGAGTAGGGATGGGAACCATACCCGGAATTTCCATAGGCACGACCAGAATATCACCACATGGGCTTGATTGATTGATTGATTGAGACTTTTATTAGTAGGTTGCACAGTGAAGTACATATTCCGTACAATTGACCACTAAATGGTAACACCCCAATAAGTTATTCAACTTGTTTAAGTCAGGAACACTTCAGAAAACCACTGTCAGTAACTACAGTCGGTCGCTACATCTGTGAGTGCAAGTTAAAACTCTACTATGCAAAGCCAAAGCCATTTATCAACAACACCCAGAAACGCCGCCGGCTTCGCTGGACTCCAGCTCATCTAACATGGACTGATGCAAAGTGGGAAAGTCTTCTGTGGTCTGACGAGTCCACATTTCAAATTGTTTTTGGAAACTGGACGACCAAATTTGGTCGGTACTTCAGAGTATCGATTCACGCAAATCAAGCAGTATCATATTTCCATACCTTTGTTGCTCGTGACATCATGTTTGGTTATGATAAATGGGTTATACTTGTATAGCGCTTTTCTACCTTCAAGGTACTCAAAGCGCTTTGACACTATTTCCACATTCACACACACATTCACACACTGATGGCGGGAGCTGCCATGCAAGGCGCTAACCAGCAGCCATCAGGAGCAAGGGTGAAGTGTCTTGCCCAAGGACACAACGGACGTGACTAGGATGGTAGAAGGTGGGGATTGAACCCCAGTAACCAGCAACACTCT
>NC_084753.1:44915149-44937649 GCF_033978785.1 Entelurus aequoreus | reverse complement strand
ACAAACAAGTATCCTTTCAAGTGTTATCATCTTTAGAGCAGTATTTATGTAGTGGGCGTGGGAGAGAAAACAACAGTAGAGTGCTTTGTACCCATAAATAAATAGTCCATATTTCAATTCAGGGGTCTACATAACATGCAATGGTGGTTCCTTTGTCAAAATGTTGAAAAGATTAGGATTTACAGAACATCTTTCTGACCGTCTGTACGGGATGCCTTGTTTTAGCTTTATGGTTTTATTTAAGGTGCGTTCCATTTATACTGGGAAGTGGGAATTTCCGAGCTCCTAGTCTGAAGCTTCAACTGGAATGCTCCTGAAAGTGGGATTTCCTACTCGGAAAGCCAGAGCATGCTCACCAACCCCAAGTTGGATGTAAAAATGGATGCTCTGAATGTAAACAATAATATCAACTTCTATATTATCTAGGGATGTCCGATAATGGCTTTTTGCCGATATCCGATATTGTCCAACTCTTTAATTACCGATACCGATATCAACCGATATATACAGTGGTGGAATTAACACATTATTATGCCTAATTTGGACAACCAGGTATGGTGAAGATAAGGTACTTTTTAAAAAAATGAATCAAATAAAATAAGATAAATAAATTAAAAACATTTTCTTGAATAAAAAAGAAAGTAAAACAATATAAAAACAGTTACATAGAAACTAGTAATTCATGAAAATTTGTAAAATTAACTGTTAAAGGTTAGTACTATTAGTGGAGCAGCAGCACGCACAATCATGTGTGCTTACGGACTGTATCCCTTGCAGACTGTATTGATATATATTGATACATAATGTAGGAAGCAGAATATTAATAACAGAAAGAAACAACCCTTTTGTGTGAATGAGTGTAAATGGGGGAGGGAGGTTTTTTGGCTTGGTGCACTAATTGTAAGTGTATCTTGTGTTTTTATGTGGATTAAATAAAAAAATAAAAAAATTTAAAAAACGATACCGATAATAAAAAAAACGATACCGATAATTTCCGATATTACATTTTAACGCATATATCGTCCGATAATATCGGCAGGCCGATATTATCGGACATCTCTAATTATAATGTTTGGAATTGGGGGTTAAATCACCAAAAATGATTCCCGGGCTGCTGCTCACTGCTCCCCTCACCTCCCAGGGGGTGATCAAGGGTGATGGGTCACATGCAGAGAATCATTTCACCACACCTGGTGTGTGTGTGTGACTATCATTGCTACTTGAACTTGCGAGGACAAGACAGACAGACAGACCACAATAACACAAACAAAGCAACAACAACATCAGCAAATGTTATTTACAAATATGATAGCAAAGAAGCAGTGAGTGAGGTAAATATTAATAACGCAGAAATGACCATGAACATTGTTGCACTGCAAATGGAGCAATAAAGCCCTATTGATGAGGAATAATCATAATAATAATGACAAATGTGTGCTTTGTTGTAAAGATGTACTATTTGGATTTACACTGTATGACAAATGATTTGAAAAGCAGTTTGACCTTTGCAACGTCATTATACTATTGGATAAGTTTTATATTCATAAATGTAAGTTTCTCAATACCAGACCTGCTTTTTTTTGCGATGAGGTGGCGACTTGTCCAGGGTGTACCCTGCCTTCCGCCCGAATGCAGCTCAGATAGGCTCCAGCACCCCCCGCCACCCCGAAAGGGACAAGCGGTAGCAAAATGGATGGATGGATGGATTTGAGTTACTTTGAATTTACAACACTTTGGCGCTGTTTTGTACTTACTTTGATTATTATTTAACTGTTTGTAAATGTTGACATTTATGAATAAAGGTTTAGAAAATAAAAAATAAATACAAATAAAAGAGCACCACTGCTTTTAACTTCCAGGAAGTAGTCACGTGTCGGAATAGAAGCAATGGAGGGGCGTGCTGAGCGCCACACCCGAGGTCTGTACGACGTCATCGTGTGTACGGAAGTGTCTTTTTTCAACTAAAGGTACCATTTGTTGGTCTCACCTGTAGTTTGAGCGTCTCCTCCTATTTCCACCTTCAGCATGTGCAGAGAGGCTCCGAAGTCTGGCTGAGTACAAAAGAAAAAAACATCAGTTGTCCAAGGAAAGTCACTTCAGAGTGACTTTAATGTACCTTAAACAGATAGTCCAGTATGAAACCAAGGTATGGTTTCATGTACCTTAAACAGATAGTCCAGTATGAAACCAAGGTATGGCTTCATGTACCTTAAACAGATAGTCCAGTATGTGGCTGCGGTATGGCTTCATGTACCTTAAACAGATAGTCCAGTATGTGGCTGCGGTATGGTTTCATGTACCTTAAACAGATAGTCCAGTATGTGGCTGCGGTATGGCTTCATGTACCTTAAACAGATAGTCCAGTATGTGGCTGCGGTATGGTTTCATGTACCTTAAACAGATAGTCCAGTATGTGGCTGCGGTATGGTTTCATGTACCTTAAACAGATAGTCCAGTATGTGGCTGCGGTATGGTTTCATGTACCTTAAACAGATAGTCCAGTATGTGGCTGCGGTATGGCTTCATGTACCTTAAACAGATAGTCCAGTATGTGGCTGCGGTATGGTTTCATGTACCTTAAACAGATAGTCCAGTATGTGGCTGCGGTATGGTTTCATGTACCTTAAACAGATAGTCCAGTATGTGGCTGCGGTATGGTTTCATGTACCTTAAACAGATAGTCCAGTATGTGGCTGCGGTATGGTTTCATGTACCTTAAACAGATAGTCCAGTATGTGGCTGCGGTATGGCTTCATGTACCTTAAACAGATAGTCCAGTATGTGGCTGCGGTATGGCTTCATGTACCTTAAACAGATAGTCCAGTATGTGGCTGCGGTATGGTTTCATGTACCTTAAACAGATAGTCCAGTATGTGGCTGCGGTATGGTTTCATGTACCTTAAACAGATAGTCCAGTATGTGGCTGCGGTATGGTTTCATGTACCTTAAACAGATAGTCCAGTATGTGGCTGCGGTATGGTTTCATGTACCTTAAACAGATAGTCCAGTATGTGGCTGCGGTATGGTTTCATGTACCTTAAACAGATAGTCCAGTATGTGGCTGCGGTATGGCTTCATGTACCTTAAACAGATAGTCCAGTATGTGGCTGCGGTATGGTTTCATGTACCTTAAACAGATAGTCCAGTATGTGGCTGCGGTATGGTTTCATGTACCTTAAACAGATAGTCCAGTATGTGGCTGCGGTATGGCTTCATGTACCTTAAACAGATAGTCCAGTATGTGGCTGCGGTATGGTTTCATGTACCTTAAACAGATAGTCCAGTATGTGGCTGCGGTATGGTTTCATGTACCTTAAACAGATAGTCCAGTATGTGGCTGCGGTATGGTTTCATGTACCTTAAACAGATAGTCCAGTATGTGGCTGCGGTATGGTTTCATGTACCTTAAACAGATAGTCCAGTATGTGGCTGCGGTATGGTTTCATGTACCTTAAACAGATAGTCCAGTATGTGGCTGCGGTATGGCTTCATGTACCTTAAACAGATAGTCCAGTATGTGGCTGCGGTATGGTTTCATGTACCTTAAACAGATAGTCCAGTATGTGGCTGCGGTATGGCTTCATGTACCTTAAACAGATAGTCCAGTATGTGGCTGCGGTATGGTTTCATGTACCTTAAACAGATAGTCCAGTATGTGGCTGCGGTATGGTTTCATGTACCTTAAACAGATAGTCCAGTATGTGGCTGCGGTATGGTTTCATGTACCTTAAACAGATAGTCCAGTATGTGGCTGCGGTATGGTTTCATGTACCTTAAACAGATAGTCCAGTATGTGGCTGCGGTATGGTTTCATGTACCTTAAACAGATAGTCCAGTATGTGGCTGCGGTATGGTTTCATGTACCTTAAACAGATAGTCCAGTATGTGGCTGCGGTATGGTTTCATGTACCTTAAACAGATAGTCCAGTATGTGGCTGCGGTATGGCTCTGCATAGTTGACCAGGAGACGCGACGTCGCCTACATAAGTACACATAGGTACACACAAGTACACACAAGTACACATAAGTACACTTAAGTATGCGTTAGTACACATAAGTACACACAAGTACATGTAAGTACACTTAACTACACATAAGTACACATTGGTACACTTAAGTACACACAATTACACTTAAGTACACATACGTACACACAAGTACACATAGGTACACTTAAGTACACTTAAGTACACATAAGTACACATTGGTACACTTAAGTACACACAATTACACTTAAGTACACATATGTACACACAAGTACACATAGGTACACTTAAGTACACTTAAGTACACACAATTACACTTAAGTACACATAAGTACACACAAGTACACATTGGTACACTTAAGTACACATAAGTACACTTAAGTACACACAAGTACACATTGGTACACTTAAGTACACACAAGTACACATAAGTACACATTGGTACACTTAAATACACACAAGTACACATTGGTACACTTAAGTACACACAAGTACACATTGGTACACTTAAGTACACACAAGTACACATAAGTACACATTGGTACACATTGGTACACTTAAGTACACATTGGTACACTTAAGTACACATTGGTACACTTAAGTACACACAATTACACATTGGTACACTTAAGTACACACAAGTACACATTGGTACACTTAAGTACACACAAGTACACATTGGTACACTTAAGTACACACAAGTACACATTGGTACACTTAAGTACACAAAATTACACTTAAGTACACATACGTACACACAAGTACACATTGGTACACTTAAGTACACTTAAGTACACATAAGTACACATTGGTACTGTAGTAGAATTTCTGACCTTTGACCTATAGTTCATGTCTGTCAAAAATGTATGCTCATTTTGATTTCTCTTCCTCTTCTGTGGGACAAAAGTGAACTTTAAGTCGTGCCAACCTGTCTAACTGAATGTGTTGACTGTCTAAAAGATTCGAGTTGTTATGGAACAGATAGGGAAAACAAAATAAGACATTGACGCACTAACAAGAGAGATAAGAAAGGGATAAAGCCAAACGAAGAGAGTGTTTTGGACACCATCTTCTTTTTCATGGTGACGGGCGCGCCCGGGGGGGAAACTTTCTGTGTGCTAGACAACTCAACCCAACCATTGTACCATTTGATTATGAGTAAAATAAAACTCTTGTGTTAAATCTACTTTGGTTCTCATTGACAACCTGGACTTTCCACTACAAAATTGGCGTCACGAACTAGGATGGTCCAGAACTCTGCAAGTCAACATCCGCTCCCGGCTTCTCTCTCAGGCAGACAACGCTTGCACGCGCGCATCTAATAAAAGGTAAGCTATTTTGCTTATTGTGTAAAAGTTGTCTGTCTGAAGAGAAACGGGATCGGTAAGATAAAAACTGAAATTTTTTTTCATAAAAGATAGTTCTCCAAAAACAACCTAGACTGAGGCATGTGTTGGTTGGCTTGAGTTGTATTATATGTGATCATTTGTCTGTGTGTTTGTTGAAAACTTGTAATCTCTTGTTTTTAACAAATGGGGATTGTTGATAGAATTTTGGTGGTTTGGAGTGTAGAAGCATAGACGATGTGAGACGAAAAATTTCTTTTCTGCAAGTACATGGTTAGCCGGAGTTGGACACAGCGAAATTTAAGGCAAGGTTGGCTAAACTGATGTGACATTTGGCCCACACAAATTTATGACGTCTATGAAGGTCCTACGTATCTGTCTATGTGGAAGCTGCAGCCGGGTAAAAAGCCTGATATAAGGTGATCGTTCAGTGACTCCGGTAAAGGAGATCAACTGAGCCAAGTTGTCACGAATTTGGAAATTTGCTGCAGTATAGATGGATAGAGTAAGGGCTCCATATGGTAGAGCCTTGGTGAAACTATATGGACTGACCAGACACGATGTACTGTAGAAATTGAAGGGTGATTCCTGGTTATTCTACAGCGCCTTAGGCTGTTATCCGTGTTGGTCAGGAAGGAAAAGCAGGATTTGCTCCGCTGAATGGGTTAATCGCCATTATATGAGTAAGAATGACCTGCGTGTGTGTGTTATGAGACGGCCGATTCCACAAAAGCACGCATGCATTAGTTGTTTATATTGGTCCGGACCAGGGGGGAGTGTTTTGTGGGATAAAAATGTGTGTTTTTAAATTTATATATATATATCTGCGTATTTTAATAACTTTTGTGTAGCACCTGGTTTCTTATCTGTTTTAATTCTCCCTCATGCTTTTGTGAGAGTTCCCTAACGCTTTTTTCGCACCCACGCTGATCTGCAAGAGCTGGGAAATTGTTGGTTATGTGTGTGCGTGTGAGAAAATAGACAAAGTTATGTACAGAAAACACATGAGTGAATGATCCATCCATATAATTATTTTCTTTCGCTTATCAAGAGGTTGGATCGCGGAGGCAGCAGCCTAAGCAGGGAGGCTCCCCCTCGTGGGCGCTGCGAGCTAATTCCAGTCATTTGAATTTGTTTTTAACTATACTGGTGATTGTGACTGTGCGATATTACAGTTGTTTTAATTTACCAGCTCTTGCTCGCTGGTAAATTCTCTGTGTGTGAGTGACTGTGTGACGCATATAAAAAAAAAAAAAAGAGCTGGGAGACATTTTGAGATAAGAGTGTGTGCGTGTGACAAGGCTGTGTGAATGACAGCTGCGTGAGGCATTAGTTCGAAGAGGAGTGACACTGATAGCATTGAGCTAGGTTAGCATTGTGTTAGCATAGCATTGAGCTAGGTTAGCATTGTGTTAGCATAGCATTGAGCTAGGTTAGCATTGTGTTAGCATAGCATTGGGCTAGGTTAGCAAAAGTTTGCTTACTGAGGCATAGTAAGGCTAGGTTAGCATCTAGCTTGGCATTACCAAGTGTGGCTGAACAGTTATTCTCGGTCTGTAGAGTGTGCTAATAGTAGGTGCTTGCTAAGTCCAGTAAAATAATAGATATATGGAAAATTACACGTTTAAATATCAATAAATAAATACGGATTGTGGGACATTGAAACATACATTGACATTTTAATTTTTTTTAGGAATAAACACACAATAAAATAAAAGTTAAATTTATATTCTAATACATCTAAGGGCATCTGTGAAACAGAGTCTGAAGAAGTACAGATAAGAGCCACTCAGCGCCATTGTCAAAACAAAACGTAGAGAAGCGTTAAACAAATTCTAATCAGAAGGAAGACAGACCAAAATATGAGAACTTAAGTAAACAGACAGCAAGTAAACCAGAAATAATAATGTAAATAAATAACAAAGAAAGCAAATTTCTATGTGACATTGGTGCATGTAGAATTACAAATAGAGAATAAAACTAAATGGAAATAACTGTCTGCAAGATAAGCATGACGTCATGAATTGTGCTCGGGTTAGTAATAGATAGATAGATAGACAGATAAAACGTTATTGATTCCTTCAGGAGAGTTCCCTTTGGAAGAAGAACTAAAAAGTAAACAGTAACTAATAAGGGTATAAATGGAAACAAAATAGATTCTATTAAAAGAGAAACTAGGCATTAACGACCATGATATAAAAAAAAGTATTGCACTGTTATTGTTTTGCATTCCCTGTCATCCTAGCCCCCCAAAGAGGAGTTGTACAGTGTAATGATGTATGAGACAAAGGATTTTTCATAGGCTAAACCAGTAGTTCTCAAATGAGGGTATGGTGTTTCCGCCCGGACAAAAAAGGGAGGTACTTGAAGGTATGCCAAGGGGTACCTGAGATTTTAAATATTTTAAAATGCAGACAATAAAAATAAACACAGTACGGACGTTAAAAGTTAAAAGATTAAAAGATTTAGCTGAAAGATAAGGAGAAACGTGAATAAAAACATTCCTTTGTTTTGGAGAGTATCACGCACAGCAGGAGGTCAGAGTGCAAGCATGACAGCTTGCTCGCGCCTACTGATAGACAAATGATAATTTAAATTAACTTATAGATAATCTTTAAGTGAATTAAAAGGGTACTTAAATACACATGAAGTAGTACGTATAATCTTTGAATTAAGGTTATTGATTAGCAATTAATGGGATAGTTAAGACTGTAATTTTAAAACGTGATATGCAAATTGAACTAACCGAGAGGATATGAAAACGATGAGTGTACATGTTTTGAGTTCCAAATTCTGGAGGAAAAAACCTCAACAAAACGTAAAACCATTCAGACGGACTTGGGTGGTAGCCACGGTTGTGCTAGAGCAAGCCGAGGGTGGAGAGGATATGCAGCCGGGGGACTGCCAGCTTCTCTGAACAAGACAAGCTCCAAAGTTGTAGCCAGAACATGCTCACAAAAAATACAGGTGTGACAGCAGGACGAACAGCAGGATACAAACAGACCCCTGCTGGACATAAGTGTCAACGGACAATGTTCAACACAATCTTTGAAGCATTCCTTTGTGGTCAACCTGCACACACCTTGTAATGACCTGCTTACGAACTGTGCCCTGACAATTCAATACTGCACAGAAGGAACTTCCTGATGTTGCCTGACAGCACGACATCAGCGGACAACTAATAGGGACGCCTCCCAGGAATGAGTGGAAGACGGGGACTGCTCCAACTGTCCTAGCACTGGCTGACGGAGGTGCGTCCGTGTGTCCTGCCACCCAAACCGCCAAAGTGTATGATCACCAATTAGACGACTCATAATAGGAGCCTTTTGACTCTTATATATGGTGGGACTCAAGGTATGGCCGCTCATGTGAACTATCCTTAAAACAATTAGAATTGTATAAGATGGACAACTAATGACCCACATTGTTCCCTCTGTCCTGCCTACGAAACAAAAAAAATTTAGGTCAAATGATAAAACAGGGCGTAGCTGCCGCTGATTGAACCGATAAGCTAATACCACATTTTCAATTATTTCGGTTGTCTGTTAAAAACATAGCTATTGGTTGCAATTTGGACACTCCTGCTGTAGGCTACAAGGAGCAAGCAGCTACACAACAGCTGAGCTAAAACAAAATTTAAGCATATCAAGTGATTGTAGTTGCTTGTTACATACACAAAGTCGCAGAGAGACAGAAGTCTGTGGAAAGTATTCAGTAACAAACGTGTCCGCATTAATAAACTTTCTACCACAGGAAATATACTGAACAAATACAGCAGTTACTGTCAGACTCTAATCCGGATTACCGTGTCTATCAGAGACATGGTTAAAACCCACAACACCTTTACGTTCTAATTAATGTCCCGGGGGACAAGATTACAGAAAAGACAGATCCAGTGACAAAGGGGGGAGGAATTATGATTTATGAAAGGGAAAACATTAAAAGTAGATCAATTTGAGTATGTTGAAATTAAAATCACATTTTCCTCAGAAATGTATTTCAAGGTAATTGTGGTATACCGACCGACCACAGCTAAAGACATTTTTCTTGATTCATTTTCAGACATCCTCAAACAGCATAGTATGAAAGAAGTAACGTCATGGGGGACGTTAATCTGGACTGGTTAAATAAGACGCGTAGAAAGAAACTTAAGGATATTATAAACGGCTTCTATATGATACAAATGATAAGCAGCCCTACTAGAATTACAATTGGATGACAAAAATTAAAGAGAACATCTGTAAATACACGAAAACAAAACCAGAAAGAAGAGTGCTAAAATAAAAATACCATTGGATTCTAATAAAGACATGAGGACTCAGCTCTCATAAGAGCAATTAAAAAACAGGTCTAAATACAGATCGTATGATTTAAAAGTTTGGAGGAACAAAAGTTACAGTGTTTATGCGGAAGTCTAAGGCTGACTTTCACTTGGAATTAATTAAAGCTGCAAAAAGGAACAATAGAGAGTTATGGAAAACCAGATACAAACTTACGGAAAGAGAGCAAACAAGAAACAACACTGTGGCATTAAATATCAATGGCGCTACTATCGCAGACAGTCTGGACATAAGTAATCATTTTAATGAACATTTCATCCAGTCTGTACAAACCCTGAATAAAAAATCCCTCAAAATCAGTGCAAATAATTGTCATTTATTCAGGATGGACTAATTTTAGAATTAACAAATGAAACAAAGTTAAACAAAATCTTCGCTGCATTATCAGACTCACGATCTAGAGATATATATATGGGTTGGACACTATCTTCCTAAAAACATATAAGGATTGTATTATTGCTCGTATAACAACGATTGATAAATAAATCAATAACGGAAAACACTTTCCCTACCACGTGGAGAAACTGCTACTATGATTAAATCCATAAAGCAGGAAATAAAGAAGACCAGAACATGTACAGACCAATTAGCCTTCTCCACGTTATAAAAAAAGGAATAGAAAATTTGAAATTAAAAAGTGGCTTTGGAGCAATCAAGGCTGCTCAGACGGTCACTAAGAGGGGCATTATGTTGACACATCAATTTAATGAGTATTATATTTATCTATGAGAGCATTTTTGTTGTAAATTGTGAGGTATGGCTGTTAAAATCTTGGTTGTTTTTACGAATGATGACAGATGTGAACAAGAGCATGTATGGTCTTTGTGTGATGATGTAAATAAGGTGTGGTTGTATTGTATGGTAAGTATGTGTCCATGAAGGGGCATTTGGTGACTTTTCTTATAATTGAATACATGCTACAGTATGATTATTTTTGATTAATTATTGATTATTATGAATGTATATATTTATTATGATTAATTAGTGTCATAATTTTATTGCTTGATTTGTGGATCCCCTTAATTTAGGTAGCCAGGGACTACAGATGGAAAGTAGCTATTTAGATATAATCTAGTACAGAACATATCTGTTTCTGAACTTAATGTTTCTGTGCATTGTCCCATCATAGATAGACTAAATTAAATACAACTATTTAGTGAATTATTGAGGCCACAATAATTCACTAGGTGTTGTAAAATATCAAAGTACTATTGCAAAAGCGAACAGTGACCTCAAACATGACCTGTCCTCCGCCTCTGTTCTTGCTGCACTTGACTATCAGCTGCCTTTTCTTTTTCTTGGATGTTTCTGAAACTACTAATACTACTACTACTATTACTATTACTACGACTAACACTGTCCCTGTGAGAGGGACAGAGGGGGGAGGTGAGTTTGGATTGGGTCAAGTTTGAGCGTGTTGAGGTTTTATTTAATGGATATGATCAATCCGGTGCAAGGATAAAGGAACGTAATGATTTAGATTGACAATTGCGGTGGTTGGCGGAAGCAACCCCAGCCTCGAAGGAGGGTGCCAATTCAGTAATTAAATGTTTTGTGAATGATCTAATATCCCGACATGGTTTCCCCAAAAAGATTAGGTCAAACAACGGCACCTATTTTAAGAAAGCAGGTTATCATCTTCAGTCACAAGATCAGCACTTCTCAGGACCAGCAGCTTCCTAGGAAGGTGGAAAGACCATGAGACCAAAATGGTAAGTTTGCAAAATGTAGAATTTGTGTGCCAGTTCCTCTGTGCAGATTTGAGGATGGGGGCAGCCACCCCAGATTCCCTTGCACTCGCTGGGAGGGGCACGGTCAAAGCCGATCCAGGACCAACACCCGATACCTGACTGGAAGGAACCGAGAGGAGAGACAACACCTTGCCAGCGATGACGAGAACAACTAACGTTGCCAGCCAATGTGTCCACCGGGACTCCAGCAGCTGTGGAAAGAAGTGTCGGGAGTGCCGAAGCAGCGAGGAGGCGTTGAAGCAAGCCGAGGGCCTGGACCAAAGCCCCAACGCCCCATACTTTGCCCCGCGTTCCCCAAAGCCCCATACTTTTCCCCAATTTCGGCCAGCACGGACATGCCATTAAACAGTCTGCCCAATGGACTGAACCACACCCCAAGAAGAGACAGAGACAGACTGTTTGAGTGGATCTCTTTCTTCACCAAGGCAGCCAAAAGCCCAACGAGGTGTCGGCAGGCCACCAGCCTGAGGCACCACCGAGCCATCTATACGAGCACTAGTCGAACATGGACTCATGCGAAATTCAGTTGTGTGTACAAAATCAATTGGTAACTACATTCATTGCAAATGCCGGGAAAAATAATAATGCAACAGCTTACAGTCATAAGTCTATATTAATTCTAAACCAGATCTTGTTTGATTCATTATTAATGTGAAAATACATCTTGAATAAGCATATATATATTCATCTAATTATGTTCATGATCAAAGTATTTTGGTATTACGTTACTAACTCAAAGGGTAGGCCACTAATTGTGTTCTGTGAGATGGTTTTACTGCAGGCTGGTAACAGCGATCGCTCTGAAGGAGGGTCATAGACGGAATTTTTGCCTCGTATAAGAACATTGAGGTTTTTGCCTCTATCTGCGGTAGAGATTTAATTTGGTGGTCTATATCAGAAATTGTTTTGGTCCAGGGTCTTAGTACACTTAAGTACACACAAGTACACATTGGTACACTTTAGTACACACAAGTACACATTGGTACACTTTAGTACACACAAGTACACATTGGTACACTTAAGTACACACAATTACACTTAAGTACACATATGTACACACAAGTACACATAGGTACACTTAAGTACACTTAAGTACACACAATTACACTTAAGTACACATAAGTACACACAAGTACACATTGGTACACTTAAGTACACATAAGTACACACAAGTACACATTGGTACACTTAAGTACACACAAGTACACATAAGTACACATTGGTACACTTAAATACACACAAGTACACATTGGTACACTTAAGTACACACAAGTACACATAAGTACACATTGGTACACTTAAGTACACACAAGTACACATTGGTACACTTAAGTACACACAAATACACATTGGTACACTTAAGTACACACAAGTACACATTGGTACACTTAAGTACACACAAGTACACATTGGTACACTTTAGTACACACAAGTACACATTGGTACACTTTAGTACACACAAGTACACATTGGTACACTTAAGTACACACAAGTACACATTGGTACACTTAAGTACACACAAGTACACATTGGTACACTTAAGTACACACAAGTACACATTGGTACACTTAAGTACACACAAGTACACATTGGTACACTTTAGTACACACAAGTACACATTGGTACACTTTAGTACACACAAGTACACATTGGTACACTTTAGTACACACAAGTACACATTGGTACACTTAAGTACACACAAGTACACATTGGTACACTTAAGTACACACAAGTACACATTGGTACACTTAAGTACACACAAGTACACATTGGTACACTTAAGTACACACAAGTACACATTGGTACACTTAAGTACACACAAGTACACATTGGTACACTTTAGTACACACAAGTACACATTGGTACACTTAAGTACACACAAGTACACATTGGTACACTTAAGTACACACAAGTACACATTGGTACACTTAAGTACACACAAGTACACATTGGTACACTTAAGTACACACAAGTACACATTGGTACACTTAAGTATACACAAGTACACATTGGTACACTTAAGTACACACAAGTACACATTGGTACACTTAAGTACACACAAGTACACATTGGTACACTTAAGTACACATAAGTACACATTGGTACACTGAAGTACACACAAGTACACATTGGTACACTTAAGTACACTTAAATACACTTAAGTACACTTAAATACACTTAAGTACACCTAAGTAAACATAAGGAGTTACACAACATGTATTGTTAATCACGTATTAAATATGACTACTTTATTAACTCACCCCTCCGCCGCTCAACCCTCCAATCCCGTCAAAAAGTCGTCCGAGGCCTCCTGCGTCGTCCAACAAGTAAGTGTAAGTGTGAGACAAGCAAGAGTTGACAAAGAAAGTCAAACATAGCACAAGAGGAGGAACACACGTCCTGTTAGCCATTGTGCTAACTGACACTTCCTCATCCCTACTGCGCAATGCGCATGTGCGTTGTCTGCGCGCGCGCCATGCAGTTCTCCGACCAAACGCTAGGAGGCAGTGTTATCTAGTTCAACACCAGCACACGTCATGCAGTTCTCCGACCAAACGCTAGGAGGCAGTGTTGTCTTGTTCAATACCAGCACACGTCTCTACAGCCGGAAGTCCTCCATGTTTGTTGACTGAAACATTTAAAAATGCATCTAAAAATACACTTTTGTTTTGCTTTTAACACCAGAAATTATTTGTGGTGCACTGAAATAGTCCAAGTCCAACATTTTTTTCCATCCATCCGTCTTCTTCCGCTTATCTGAGGTGGGGTCGCGGGGGCAGCAGCCTAAGCAGGGAAGCCCAGACTTCCCTCTCCCCAGCCACTTGGTCCAGCTCCTCCCGGGGATCCCGAGGCGTTCCCAGGCCAGCCGGTAGACATAGTCTTCCCAACGTGTCCTGGGTCTCCTGACCAGAAGCCCGAACCACCTCATATGGCTTCTCTCTTTTTTTTCCATATATGGTAAAAATGTACCTAAAGTGCTTTGCGCGAGTCCGCCAATGTAGTCTGCGCCGCAATCCACAAGCTCCTTCTTTTTCTCTATTCTCTTTTTGTGGGGCAGACTGGCTTGTACACGCACGTGCATCCCATGCTCTCGCCACCCTGAGATTGGTAGGTTGTGAGGGGAGCATAGAGCAGCAGCGGTGGCCGCGCCCGGGAATAATTTTTGGTAATTTAACCCTCAATTCCTAGCCTTGATGCTGAGTGCCAAGCAGGGAGGTAATGGCTCCCATTTTTATAGTCTTTGGTATGACTCGGCCGGGGTAAATCACCAAAAATGATTCCCGGGCGCGGCCAGCGCTGCTGCTCACTGCTCCCCTCACCTCCCAGGGGGTGATCAAGAGTGATGGGTCGAATGCAGAGAATCATTTCACCACAACGAGTGTGTGTGTGTGTTAACTTTGAACTTTAATTTGTGAAACTAAGTAGTTAGGGTTAGGGTTAGGGTCATCATTGGTCCCAAAGTAGTTGTCGTTGGCTCTCACCAAGTCCATCATGACTAGGGTAGGTGTTGTTGTTGTTGAAGGAAATCGCGTCCATTACTATACGCTCAATAAAATGATTGTTGCCCATGAAAGAAGTTCTGGTAATGCTTGAAATCACCAAAATAATGAAAATATGATATATTATGAATGTGCCCGATACTACATTACATACGTACGTTAAAATTCCAGACTACTTTTTTCCTCAACTTTGACCCCCGCGGCTTATAAAACACTGCGGCTCATTTATGGATTTGTTTTTCACTAATTGCCACAATGTTTTGTGTTGGATAGTTTTCATGACACCCAAGCAAAAGTACTGAAATGTTGTGTTATTGTTTGTGCTTTGAAGGACTTCATTCACTGCAGGTGCTGGGAGTTGAAAAGTACAACCTATCCATAGCGTTTCTGCTGGAGAGGATTCTTCATTCGTCACTCCAGGCAACGTGTGTAAGTTTTACAATACAACTAAAACTATTCACACTCACTAAAGCGTCCCATGTGTGACGTCTGTGGGAGTGTTGCCATGCATGGTTGCACTAGCCTAATGTAATGAAGCTAGCGTTGTTAGCATTAGCTAATATGTGTCTGTGTTAGCATTCTTTTTGTATTGTTTCACTTTCACAAGTTCCTCAGTAAATTCACCAAAACGTCAACGTGGAGTTATTGAGTCTGTTTAGCTGATTGGAGAGCTAGCTCGCGCAGCTACGGTGACTTCTGTTTTGTTTGATCGGCCGTTTTACTGCCGTGTCACAGACACCGTTTGGAAACAATTAAGGTACGTAAATAGAATATTTTTGTGTAAATAAGTCATTACACAACATATATATCTGTGTGGCTAATATATGCTAAAATGTGATGTTCTTCTCTAATTGAGTGGGTGCTGTTTGTTTTATGCAATGTTGAGGGAGGTTTTTGGATGTTTTTTGAGGGCTTTAAAGGCGAAATAGGTCAATGCTCAGCACTTGCATTGTTTAGCTGCCTTTTGCTAGCAGTCTTTTATTATTTAGTGCGAACAAACCAAATAAAAACATGTTTATTCTGTGAATGATGGGGCAGTGATTTAGGGCTATATAAATAAACATTGATTGATTGATTGATTGGCAGTGCAGTTGCTGTTGAAGTGAATAGAGTAGAGACAAGTGTGGGGCTGCATGAGTGCTGCCGGCACTGGGGAGCACAGTTCATGAGTGTATTGTGACATATAGACCATCCCCTTCCTTTCTGGAACTAGGCCACATTCCGAAACGCACACCCAGGACCACCTGGATGTGCCTTGTTCAAAAAAGTGAGAGCAGAGCAAAGTTCCAGAGCTAAAAGCCAAATGAGAGTGTGGTTTTGTAGCTGTGTTGAACAGGTGTTTGACACTCATGTCTTATTTACCTGTCACTTCCTGTCCTGCTTCCCTTCTTCTGTCACTGTTTCCTGTTTGCTCTTTGTCTTTGGCTTTTCTGCTAGTGTTGTATGGTATACCCGTACTAGTATGGTATCACGGTACTAATGAACCAAACACGGTACTGTAGTGTGTTTGAAAAGTACCGCTTCCCGGGCGTGTCGTATTTACCATTTACAATGCAAACAAAAATGTATTTACCATTTACAATACAAAAAAAATTATATATTTATTTACCATTCACAATGCAAAAAAAATTGACCATTTACAATGCAAAAAAAAAATATATATATATTTATTTACCATTTACAATGCAAAAAAAAATATATTTATATAACATTTACAATGCAAAAAGATATATATTCATTTACCATTTACAATGCAAAAAAAATAAATATTTATTTACCATTTACAATGAAAAATAAATGTATTTACCATTTACAATGCAGAAAAATATATATATTTATTTACCATTTACAATGCAGAAAAAATATATATATTTATTTACCATTTACAATGCAAAAAATTTTTTTTTTATCATTTACAATGCAAAAAAATATATATATTTATTTACCATTTACAATGCAAAAATATATATATTCATTTACCATTTACAATGCAAAAAATAATGTATTTAACATTTACAATGCAAAAAAATATATATTCATTTAACATTTACAATGCAAAAAAAAATTATTTATTTACCATTTACAATGAAAAAAAAAAAAAAAAAATTACCATTTACAATGCAAAAAAAATGTATTTACCATTTACAATGCAAAAAATATATAATTATTTACCATTTACAATGCAAACAAATATATATATTTATTTACCATTTACAATGCAGAAAAAATATATATATTTATTTACCATTTACAATGCAAAAAAAAATGTATTTACCATTTACAATGCAAAAAATATATATATATATTTATTTACCATTTACAATGCAAAAATATATATATTTATTTACCATTTACCATACAAAAAATAATTTATTTAACATTTACAATGCAAAAAAATATATATTCATTTACCATTTACAATGCAAAAAAATATATATTTATTTACCATTTACAATGCAAAAAATAATTTATTTAACATTTACAATGCAAAAAAAAAATGTATTTACCATTTACAATGCAAAAAAAAAAATATATATATTTATTTACCATTTACAATGCAAAAATATATATATTTATTTACCATTTACAATGCAAAAAATAATTTATTGAACATTTACAATGCAAAAAGATATATATTCATTTACCATTTACAATGCAAAAAAAATAAATATTTATTTACCATTTACAATGCAAAATAAATGTATTTACCATTTACAATGCAGAAAATATATAATTATTTACCATTTACAATGCAAACAAATATATATATTTATTTACCATTTACAATGCAGAAAAAATACATATATTTATTTACCATTTAAAATGCAAAAAAAAAAATTATTTATCATTTACAATGCAAAAAAAAAAATGTACCATTTACAATGCAAAAAAATATATATATTTATTTACCATTTACAATGCAGAAAAAATATATATATTTATTTACCATTTACAATGCAAAAAAAAAAATTATTTATCATTTACAATGCAAAAAAATTTTTTTTTACCATTTACAATGCAAAAAAATATATATATTTATTTACCATTTACAATGCAGAAAAAATATATATATTTATTTACCATTTACAATGCAAAATAATATATATTTATTTACCATTTACAATGCAAAAAATAATTTATTTAACATTTACAATGCAAAAAAAATATATTCATTTAACATTTACAATGCAAAAAAAAATATATATTTATTTACCATTTACAATGCAAAAAAAATGTATTTACCATTTACAATGCAAAAAATATATAATTATTTACCATTTACAATGCATAAAAATATATATATTTATTTACCATTACAATGCAGAAAAAAAAAATATATTTATTTACCATTTACAATGCAGAAAAAATGTGTATTTACCATTTACAATGCAAAAAATATATATATATATTTATTTACCATTTACAATGCAAAAAAAAATATATTTATTTACCATTAACCATGCAAAAAATAATTTATTTAACATTTTCAATGCAAAAAAATATATATTCATTTACCATTTACAATGCAAAAAAATATATATTTATTTACCATTTACAATGCAAAAATTAATTTATTTAACATTTACAATGCAAAAAGATATATATTCATTTACCATTTACAATGCAAAAAAAATAAATATTTATTTACCATTTACAATGAAAAAAAAATGTATTTACCATTTACAATGCAGAAAATATATAATTATTTACCATTTACAATGCAAAAAAATATATATATTTATTTACCATTTACAATGCAGAATATATATACATATATTTATTTACCATTTACAATGCAAAAAAAATGTATTTACCATTTACAATGCAAAATATATATATATATTTATTTACCATTTACAATGCAAAAAAAATAAAAATATTTATTTACCATTTACAATGCAAAAAAATATATATTTATTTACCATTTACAATGCAAAAAAAAAAAAAATATTTATTTACCATTTACAATGCAAAAAAATAAAAATATTTATTTACCATTTACAATGCAAAAAAAAAAAAGAGCCAAAGCTAGGTGTTGTTGTCTTCCATAATGGTTGTGCATGATAAACACCACACCTCTTTACAATTGTTGCATATTTCCAGTATGACTGCCCTAATAATGACGGTCAGAGTGCAGAAGTGTTACTGCATCCATTTTCTACTGCTTGTCCCTACAGTGGTGTAGAATCTATGGAAATTGCCCAAGATGTTGGTGGACTTTTGTGATGTTTAGATGGTATTTTCTCATAACGAGTTGATGGTGAACACAATTGTATATGTTTAATGATACACAATAATGTGTGTTTTTTTCCAATATAAAACAACTTGATCTTATCCCTGCTTAGTGTGTGAGTTGACACATTTCACCTCTGCTGTCTTGTCAACAAGTCAACTTGGACATTGTTCTGTCAAACTTCCCTCAAAAAATACTTTCAATAAATCATTTTTGTTCCTGGAAAATTCTAGTTGACCCATTTTTTCTTCATGTTTCTTGTGTTTGTCATACAATTACAGTATATATACTATGTGTAATACAATTACAGTATATATACTATTTGTAATACAATTACAGTATATATACTATTTGTAATACAATTACAGCATATATACTATTTGTCATACAATTAGATTATATATACTATTTGTAAAAGTATTACAGTATATATACTATGTGTAATACAATTACAGTATATATACTATTTGTAATACAATTAGAGTATATATACTATTTGCTTTGTGTGACTCCATTAGAATCCTGGTTTAGTTGTACATATGTGTGTGAATGTTTCAGCTTTCTGTTGATGTTTTAAAGATGCAGAGCTAGAAGGTGTGCTGGTGGTTTGTGTGTTTGCTGTCTGCTTCTATCTACATTTCCTGCTGCACATCTTGTAAACACCAAGTGTGTGTGGCAGTTTGCACGCAATGCATTTGCTGCCAACTCTCAGGTGTGTGTGTGTGAGTGTGTGTGTGTGTGTGTGTGTGTGTGTGTGTGTGTGTGTGTGTGTGTGTGTGTGTGTGTGTGTGTGTGTGTGTGTGTGTGTGTGTGTGTGTGTGTGTGTGTGTCGTGGCGAATGGAAAGTGTGTGAGGGACCACATCCTGTGACCTTTGATTTGCTGAGCAACAAGCTTGACTTCATTCTTCATGCTCACTAACCAAAGTCAGGCAATTCATCATCAATTGGAGCAGAAACATTAAAAACAGTTTTTTTTTAAATTAAAATACATTCAAAAGTATTGAATTTAAATATGTTTTTATGGAAATACTGTATATTTTTTTGATGGTACAATTGAAGGTCATGTTATTTAACATAACAATACATGATTAGAATGAAAAAAGTGTTGATGCAAATATAAATGAAATACTAATTCAGTGACTTATTCCAAAATAGGCTATTTTAAATACAATATTACATGTACTTTGTATGAATTGCACAGAATAGACAAACAGAAAGAAATGAGCTCAACAACTTTTAATTCATTTTTTTCCCCTTCAATGTGCTAAATAACAAAAGATGAATACAAATATAGTAAAACTGAGGTTACCTACAACTTAAATACAAATACATAATCAAAAGAAAAAAGTAACTGAAAATAAAAATGTTTAATAAATTAAATAAATACCAAATTATGTATACGGAAAGTATTCACAGCGCTTCACTTTTTTCACGTTTTGTTTTCTTACAGTCTTATAACAGAATGGAATACATTTATTTTTTCCTGAAAATTCTACACACAATACCGCAATGTGAAAATGTTTTTTAATACATTTTAAACATGCATATATATATATATATATATATATATATATATATATATATATATATATATATATATATATATATATATATATATATATATATATATATATATATATATATATATATATATATATATATATATATATATATATATATATATATATATATATATATATATATATATATATATATATATATATATATATATATATATATATATATACATATATTTATACATACATATATGTATATGAATATATATGTATATATATATATGTATGTATATACATACATACATATGTATATGTATTTATATGTATATATATATATATGTATATATATATATATATATCTATATATATATATATATATATATATATATATATATATATACATATATATATATATATATATATATATATATACATACATATATATATATATGTATATACATATATATATATATATAATGTTTGTGTGCATGTATATATATATATATATATATATATATATATATATATATATATATATATATATATATATATATATATATATATATATATATATATATATATATATATATATACATGCACACAACATTATATACATATATATATATATATATATATATATATATATATATATATATATATATATATATATATATATATATATATATATATATATATATATATATATATATATATATATTTCTTTAATTTTTAATAATTTTTTCAAAATAAAAATAAAAATAATTACTCACATTGAGGTATTTTGGGTGGAATTTTGACAACAAAAATGTATTTATTCCATTTTGCAATAAGGCTGGAAAATAACAAAATGTGGGAAAAGTGAAGCTGTGAATATTTACACTGTACATTATTTCAATACTGTGTTACATGTGTTTAATTATCCTTTGGCTAAATCTAATTGACATTATGATAAAGGAATATATTCATGCAAGTGAACAAGAGCAAAATACACAAACTGAATATTGTCATATGTACATGCTATCTTTTATACTACATTAATGGGTCATTGTGAAGTGAAGTGAATTACATTTATATAGCGCTTTTTCTCAAGTGACTCAAAGCGCTTTACATTGAGAAACCCAATATCTAAGTTACATTTAAAGCAGTGTGGGTGGCACTGAGAGCAGGTGGGTAAAGTGTCTTGCCCAAGGACACAACGGCAGTGACTAGGATGGCGGAAGCGGGGATCGAACCTACAACCCTCAAGTTGCTGGCACGGCTGCTCTACCAACCGAGCTATACCGCCAGTAAATAAAAGTGAATATTGTCATATGTACATGCTATCATTTATACTACATTAATGGGTCATTGTAAATAACAATACCACATAGAAATATAAAAATATCTACAGTAATTCAATCATTTGAAATATTTATATAACTCATAGTTCACTTTTTATGCACTATACTGTATGTTTGCATGTAAACAACTAATATTATTATCATATGAACACATGAAGAGCATGTAAACAACTAATATTATTATCATATGAACACATGAAGAGCATGTAAACAACTAATATTATTATCATATGAACACATGAAGAGCATGTAAACAACTAATATTATTATCATATGAACACATGAAGAGCATGTAAACAACTAATATTATTATCATATGAACACATGAAGAGCATGTAAACAACTAATATTATTATCATATGAACACATGAAGAGCATGTAAACAACTAATATTATTATCATATGAACACATGAAGAGCATGTAAACAACTAATATTATTATCATATGAACACATGAAGAGCATGTAAACAACTAATATTATTAT
>NC_084753.1:44875149-44910149 GCF_033978785.1 Entelurus aequoreus | reverse complement strand
GGGAACATTGAAGGCAGTGTGGTGACATTGAAGGCAGTGTGGGGACATTGAAGGCAGTGTGGGGACATTGAAGGAAGTGTGGTGTAATCGAAGGCAATGTGGGGACATTGAAGGCAGTGTGGTGACATTGAAGGCAGTGTGGGGACATTGAAGGCAGTGTGGTGTAATTGAAGGCAGTGTGGGGACATTGAAGGCAGTGTGGGGACGATGAAGGCAGTGTGGTGGCATTGAAGGCAGTGTGGGGACATTGAAGGCGGTGTGGGGACGATGAAGGCAGTGTGGGGACATTGAAGGCAGTGTGGTGTAATTGAAGGCAGTGTGGGGACATTGAAGGCAGTGTGGTGACATTGAAGGCAGTGTGGGGACATTGAAGGCAGTGTGGGGGCCCAACCAACCAAGGGGAAGCTTGCGGAGCAGGAAGAAGAGGAAGGCGGCGTAGACGCAGCTCTTGGCGATGAGGACGCTGTAGGAGAGTTTGGCGCTCTGCCAGATCTTCAGGAAGTTGTCTGCAGCGGGATGAGAAGGTTTAGCAGCGCTAGCTAGCTAGCTAGCATGGTGTGGTGTGGTGTGGTGTGGTGTGGGAAAAGCTTGGTGTGGACAGACCTCGCGTCATGGCGTCTTCCTGGTCCCAGCCTGGAAGCAAGGAGAAGAAGTTGAGGTGAGGAAGGATCCTTCACCTTGAAGTGGAACTCACCTTTTTCTCCTTTCATCTCCGCCTCATACCCCACACTTTCTTTCCCGTTGAAGAAGTTGACCACGCACTTGAAGGTGGTGTGGGAGTTGAACCACTGGCTGCTCGGGACCCTCAGCCTGCTGCTGATGCTGTAGTAGTCCCCGCTTCGCAGGGCCCGCAAGTCCGTGGCCACACCTGTGTCCTCCTGCACCTGGTTGACCTGCCACACCACGCTGACGTGGTCCGGGTAGAAGCCCGTGGCCACGCACACTAAAGTCTTCTTCTTCTTCTTCTTCTGCTGGCTGCACTCCTGTGGCGAAGGTTTCAGCAAGGTCACCTTGGGTGGCTGCGGAACTCGGTCAGGTTCTGTTTGGAGAAAGAAGGATTCACCATTTTCTCTCACCAAACATCTTCTCCAACAAACTTACCTTTTCCTCAACACCAAAGACAATTGACAGACTTCAATAAACCCCAAGAAAGTCTTTTCTAACCCCAGGAACTCTTTAGTCCTCACCTAGGTCTCTTTCATAAACAAAAACCTTCATTTTGGACTTTCAAGCAACATAAAACTATTCTTTCTGGAAACATTGTCCATGATTTATCGGTTTTTCAGTTCAGACGAGGCAGTGAAAGTCATTTGTCTCCGATCCAATCCAACAAATGTTCCTGTTTTTGTAAAAACTGAAATCCATTTTGGACTTTCATGGTTTTTATAAACATTGTCTACGATTTAGTCTTTAAGTTGAATGTTTTTCTAAACATTGAAGATGATTTTCTCTGGATTGAACCTAACGTACGTCTTTTTGTACCAACTGAAGTCCACTTTTAGATTTTTTCAACAAACACATTGAACGTGTTTTCCCAATTCAGTCGCCAATGAAGTTTTTCTACAAATCCAAGACAAGTTAGTGTTTGATGAACCCAAAGACCGAGTTGTCGTAACCATCAAAGACTAGTTGAGTCCAAATAACGGAGCTGTTTTGGAGTCAAGCGGCGTACGTATTTTTGAAGACAATTCAATTGTCGGTGAGGATTTAGACCAGGGGTCACCAACGCGGTGCCCGCGGGCACCAGGTAGCCCGTAAGGACCAGATGAGTAGCCCGCTGGCCTGTTCTAAAAATAGCTCAAATAGCAGCACTTACCAGTGAGCTGCCTCTATTTTTTAAATTGTATTTATTTACTAGCAAGCTGGTCTCGCTTTGCCCGACATTTTTAATTCTAAGAGAGACAAAACTCAAATAGAATTTGAAAATCCAAGAAAATATTTTAAAGACTTGGTCTTCACTTGTTTAAATAAATTCATTAATTTTTTTACTTTGCTTCTTATAACTTTCAGAAAGACAATTTTAGAGAAAAAATACAACCTTAAAAATGATTTTAGGATTTTTAAACACATATACCTTTTTACCTTTTAAATTCCTTCCTCTTCTTTCCTGACAATTTAAATCAATGTTCAAGTAAATTTATTTTTTTTATTGTAAAGAATAATAAATACATTTTAATTGAATTCTTCATTTTAGCTTCTGTTTTTTCGACGAAGAATATTTGTGAAATATTTCTTCAAACTTATTATGATTAAAATTCCAAAAAATGATTCTGGCAAATCTAGAAAATCTGTAGAATCAAATTTAAATCTTATTTCAAAGTCTTTTGAATTTCTTTTAAAATTTTTGTTCTGGAAAATCTAGAAGAAATAATGATTTGTCTTTGTTAGAAATATAGCTTGGTCCAATTTGTTATATATTCTAACAAAGTGCAGATTGGATGTTAACCTATTTAAAACATGTCATCAAAATTCTAAAATTAATCTTAATCAGGAAAAATTACTAATGATGTTCCATAAATTCTTTTTTAAATTTTTTCGAAAAGATTCGAATTAGCTAGTTTTTCTCTTCTTTTTTTCGGTTGAATTTTGAATTTTAAAGAGTCGAAATTGAAGATAAACTATGTTTCAAAATTTAATTGTCATTTTTTTTCGTGTTTTCTCCTCTTTTAAACCGTTCAATTAAGTGTAAATATCATTAATTATTAATAATAACATAGAGTTAAAGGTAAATTGAGCAAATTGGCTATTTCTGGCAATTTATTGAAGTGTGTATCAAACTGGTAGCCCTTCGCATTAATCAGTACCCAAGAAGTAGCTCTTGCTTTCAAAAAGGTTGCTGACCCCTGATTTAGACTTTTCAGTCAACCTAACATTTGCCATGATTTAGTCTCTGATAAATTGAATGTAGGAGTTTTTAGAAACATCAAAGATAAATGTCTATGGATGTTCTCGTTCATCAGGTCTTTGTCGTCTCAGGTCAGTCAATCCATCACAACTGGACTGTTTGGTTTGTACTAGAAGACGTTTCGCGTTTCCAGACTCTGAGATGTGGAATACAAAGTCCAAGATGAATCAGACTACAAACGCAACTTAAGAAGAACCTAGCCTACGTCGTTTTGTCACAGTCAAAGACTATTTGATGGACAACAAACGTAATGTACTCGTCTTCACAATCATCCTGAAGGAGTTAGTCCTCAATCAAATCACGTAGGATTTAGTTAGTCAGTGATCCTGATTTATGTAGTCCTCAATCAAGTAAAAAAAACAGTTTTTCATAATATTTTAATACGGTAAAGTCGTCAATGAACGTACGTGTTTGTTACCATTCTACGTGCAAACAATGCATAGCATAAAACCTCCACTTGAACTTGATATGATCATAAAGTCCGTACATTCCATTTATGCTAAGTGTGCATATAATAGAACAAACTAAAATAGTCATTTGCGTAAAAGAGTCTTTTTATGTTGCAATGTTTTAGCCTGGTTTTAGACCCTTTGCAGCCCGTCAGAGTCCCAGATTTAGTTCTTTAGGGTGATTCAAAACAAACAAAGACCACTAATCTAATTGTCTTCCGAACACAGTCGCAGTAAGTGAAGTTTCACACAATTTAATGTTAAAAAGAAAAATCCGTGACAGTTTGAGGAAGAAGTCAACGGTGACATTCCGTCCTAAAGACGAGGCGGTGAGCTGCAACGCTCCAACAGCAGCCTGATAAAAATGTTGCTGCTTAGAAGTGAAAAGCTCAACATGATCGACACAAGCTAACTTCACAACGGTGACTTTTACACGTCTGAGCGTTGTTCTCTGAAGAAAAGGTGCACAATCATGTGACAAACCCCTTAACGAGTCAACAATGTTCGGATTTGTGTTGCCAATGTTCTTACCTAAAACGGTGAGTTTAGAAGGCGTCTTACCCTTCCTTGTTCCTTGGGTAAAGAACAGTAGCTGAAGTCGCAGTGCACTTGTCTCCTACCCCAAAGAAGGCAAACATTTTTGAACACCTGGTTCTTGTATAGAAGTAGTTTGACTCTGGACTGTTGTAAATGGACTACATATAGGTCAAAGAACGCTTCAGAAGAATGATCATTTGTCACAGTCAAGTTGTCCCGGATCCTAAAAACAACGCGACTAGTTTTTCCCAACTTTAGTATCATTTAAAGTAGTTGTCTACTAAAGGTTTAAATGCTGTCTCACCTAGAACTGTTAGTCTTGTTCCTGCACCAAAGAAAACTTCAGAACTATAACCAGTCACAGTGTTCTGTTCACCAAAATCTGCTACTCTATTTTTTCCAATCCTCCAACTTTATCTCCGTTTGAAACAGTTTTCTCAGAATCTTTTCAAATCCTTACATTAACTTACTGTGGTGTCTTACCTAGAACTGTTAGTCTTGTCCCTGCGCCAAAGAAAACTTCAGAACTATAACCAGTCACAGTGTTCACCAAAATCTGCTACTCTATTTTTTCCAATCCTACAACTTTATCTCCGTTTGAAACAGTTTTCTCAGAGTCTTTTCAAATCCTTACATTGACTTATTGTGGTGTCTTACCTAGAACTGTTAGTCGTGTTCCTGCGCCAAAGAAAACTTCAGAACTATAACCAGTCACAGTGTTCACCAAAATCTGCTACTCTATTTTTTCCAATCCTCCAACTTTATCTCCGTTTGAAACAGTTTTCTCAGAATCTTTTCAAATCCTTACATTGACTTATTGTGGTGTCTTACCTAGAACTGTTAGTCTTGTTCCTGCGCCAAAGAAAACTTCAGAACTATAACCAGTCACAGTGTTGTCGTCCCGTACACCAACACCTGCTACTAGTTTTTTTCAACTTTCGCTCTGTGTAAAAGTTTTCTTAGAATTTTCTCAATTCCTTACATTGACTTATTGTGGTGTCTTACCTAGAACCGTTAGTCTTGTACCTGCACCAAAGTAGGCTTCAGCGGAGCTAGTCACAGTGCGGTTTTCTCGTGCAGAAAACGAACGTTGTTCTTTTTTTCTCCAACTTTAACTCCATCAAATTAATTTTCCATTAAGACTCTAAAAGCATTTAAAGTTTTTACATTGACTTGTTCTGGTGTCTTACCTAGAACTGTTAGTCTTGTTCCTGAGCCAAAGAAAACTTCAGAACTATAACCAGTCACAGTGTTCTGTTCACCAAAATCTGCTACTCTATTTTTCCCAATTCTCCAACTTTATCTCCGTTTGAAACAGTTTTCTCAGAATCTTTTCAAATCCTTACATTGACTTATTGTGGTGTCTTACCTAGAACTGTTAGTCTTGTTCCTGCGCCAAAGAAAACTTCAGAACTATAACCAGTCACAGTGTTGTCGTCCCGTACACCAACACCTGCTACTAGTTTTTTTCAACTTTCGCTCTGTGTAAAAGTTTTCTTAGAATTTTTTCAATTCCTTACATTGACTTATTGTGGTGTCTTACCTAGAACCGTTAGTCTTGTACCTGCACCAAAGTAGGCTTCAGCGGAGCTAGTCACAGTGCGGTTTTCTCGTGCAGAAAACGAACGTTGTTCTTTTTTTCTCCAACTTTAACTCCATCAAATTAATTTTCCATTAAGACTCTAAAAGCATTTAAAGTTTTTACATTGACTTGTTCTGGTGTCTTACCTAGAACTGTTAGTCTTGTTCCTGCACCAAAGAAAACTTCAGAACTATAACCAGTCACAGTGTTCTGTTCACCAAAATCTGCTACTCTATTTTTTCCAACCCTCCAACTTTATCTCCGTTTGAAACATTTTTCTCAGAATCTTTTCAATTCCTTACATTGACTTATTCTGGTGTCTTACCTAGAACCGTTAGTCTTGTTCCCGGGCCAAAGTAGGCTTCAGAATTGCTTGTCACAGTGCGGTTTTCTCATGCAGAAAACTACATAGCTCCTTTTTCTCCAACTTTAACTCCTTTAAATTAATTTTCCATTAAGGCTCTGAAAGTATTTAAAGTCTTTACATTGACTTGTTCTGATGTCTTACCTAGAACTGTTAGTCTTGTTCCTGCGCCAAAGAAAACTTCATTGCCATAACTACCCACAGTGCAGTTGTCTCGTGCACCAAACAACGTCACCCTCCTACCCCACCATCTTGAACTCTTTCAAAATAACTATTTCTTTTGTAGTCCTTAAATTGACCGATTCGGGTGTCTTACCTAGAACTGTTAACCTTGTTCCTGCGCCAAAGTAGACTTGAGAAGAAGACACATTGCAGGTGTCTGGTACCCAAAACAACCCAGAACCACTCCATGCATTACTCCCAACTTTAGTTTCATCAAAAAAACGTGTTTGCTTGTAAGACTCTGGACTGGTCTACAGTTCCTATGGCGGGTGTCTGACCTGGACTCTGGACTGGTCTACAGTTCCTACAGCGGGTGTCTGACCTGGACTCTGGACTGGTCTACAGTTCCTACGGCGGGTGTCTGACCTGGACTCTGGACTGGTCTACAGTTCCTATGGCGGGTGTCTGACCTGGTAGAAACGTTAACCTTGTTCCTGCTCCAAAAAGTCAACTTGGCTTTAGTCTTTGTTGTCCAGCCTGGTGGACCCCATTTGGCCTCCCCAAAGAAACTGTAGTCCTACTCACCAAGAATGGTCAGTTTGGTACCCTGGCCGAAGTAGACTTCATAAGTGGCACAGAGTCAACAAGTTAGACAAAACTTCTCCTCGCTTGCCAGAAAACAGCTTTGTGGTGCTAGCAAATCCCTGATTGTCTTCCCTTTGGTCCACTGTGGTCCCAGGTAAGAAGGTCTTCATCATTCTGTCACCCGGACTCCACAGTCCAGACTATTCACTTCTCCATCCTTCATCCCCTTTCCCAAGAGGTCTTCCCAAAAAGTCTTTAAAAAAGCAAAATGTGTCCTGACGAGCACGACGAGGATTTGTGAAGACTTCCTTCCTCAAGGGGAGTGAAGACAAATTGCATTTGTGCTGTGAAGAAGATCTCCTGTCACCTCCCAGCATGGATCTAATGGGAGGAGGTTTTTGTACGGCCCCTCAATTGCCTTGTATCACCGTGCCCCCCTGTACCCACGGTGTGAACACCCAACTCAAAAACCTGCACTAGTTTCTTCTGGTTTTCACTCCCCCCCACCCCCAGAGCTCTCACCCCCCACCATGGAGCTCCATATCTCTGCTTGCATCTCCACTCTCAGGCTGCTATTTGTGTGGTGCTAAGAAAAGAAACTCAGGAAGAAAAGGCGGGGATGCTGCACACTTAACTGCACACCTAACCCTAACCCTAACCCTAACCCACATTTTTACGGCGCTCTGTAAAAGGTGGGAAAAAGGTAGAATTAAAAAAAACATCGCTCTCAGACTGGACTCCTATGGGGGAGGTGCACAGACTGGGGCGGAGAGAAAAAAACTTGATAAGCACACATAAACATTTTATACAGAAACCACAAGACTTGCAACAGGAGGGAATCCGGCCCAAAGCTGTCAGCCACTCGGGGCACTGCTCCGTGGTCCATCGTACCACGTGGGGTGAAGCGGTGGCAAAGGCGTGGATAGGGGGTGGGGGTGTGTGTGCATATGTAACCATGGTCCATGGTGTGTGTGTGTTAAGTCTGTTTGTTAGGCCTGGAGTCGCTCTGCAAGCGGTGGAAAAGGTACAGAGTTTATCGTTCCAGGTGTTGTTGACAGGGAAGGAGTTTGTTTCGTCTTGGCTGCACCGTCCTCCAGGGGAATCTTGAAGCAGCGACCTTGCCAGGTCGCAGCCCGGGAAAACGATAAAGATTGGAATGGTTGTGTTTTAGCGAGGGAAAACACATTTAAACTTTTCACTCGTAATTGACTATTTCGGTTCCTCAAATTCATCCCGCGGGGCAGACGGTCCAATGCCATAAAGTCTGAGCGTCCACAGTTCTGCCCGCATCCTCCAATCATCTGTGGAAGCTTTAGGGTACTTTGAAGACTGCCAGCATCTTCCAATTTGTCGATACAGTACAACGCTCACTCCAATCAGCAGATATCGTGTTCTCATGAGTCCAAATAGGTCGATATATCGTCAACGTCCTTGACTGAAAGAGTGGCCAGGCACGCAGCGCTCCTCTCCCTTTAAGAGTCTGTCATGTGTCCAGCAACAACCATTCCGACAGGACTGACAGGTTCTCCTGAACCCGACATTTTGTCTATTTTGTTGAGGAGCCATTGATCAACTCCATTGTTTAGAGTTTGGAGAGCAGTGCAACAAGAACGTGAAGACAAGACAGGACGAGGCAAAGAGGCAAGCAGGGCAGACCTGGAGAGGGGAGGGAGTGCGACTGTCTTTGCCAAGAGCCAAGAGTCTTTATATTGTCATCAAGGCTGTGTCCCACCCGTGTGTCCTTCCACCCGATTCCTGCCTTATGTCGCAGCAAGTCAGCCTTATATCTGTCCACCTTACCACTCCGTCTGTCCACTTTGGGTCCCACAGACAGACACATGGCCATGTTCAGTATGTCTTGATGTGTTGCCAATATTTCATGTCATCCCTGTCTTACGTCCGGCAGCCACTTGGCTCTTGGGCTTCTTTTATGTCCTCCAATCGGTGTCTTTGAATTACTCCTGTCTTTGCAACCAACCATGTCCTTGACTTCTCCATGTGTCCTTTAACGTTGATCATGTTAGCTGCCCAATGTCTCGCAGCCAATCATCTTGTGTCCTCCCATCGTTCCTCCCTCTGGCCTCGGACAGTTTTTGAGTATGTCTTATTTTGTTGCCTCATTATTCACTGCCAAATTTCTCTCAGCCTTCCATTGAGTGTTCTGAGGGTTTGATAAACCTCGTCCTCCTGCCAGTGTCTCACGACCAAAGATCTTGTGTGCAGTGGCTTGAACTGCGCCTACGAGTTCAGAAACTTTAGGTTCCTGGAACTCTTGGTTTCTGTAGATGTGTGTGGTTTGTGTTTCGCCTGCATTGCACAGTTCAGGGTAGTTGATACAAATGAAGTTGATGACATATAGAGGAGTGGGTTAGTCTATTTCTACACTGATGTCAAGTAAATAAACAGACAATATTAAGAGATTTTTCTTTGACAAAAGTGAAAGTAAATGCACTATTGATTGATTGATTGATTGAGACTTTTATTAGTAGGTTGCACAGTGAAGTACATATTCCGTACAATTGACCACTAAATGGTAACACCCGAATAAGTTTTTCAACTTGTTTAAGTCGGGGTCCACTTAAATTGATTCATGATACAGATATATACTATCATATATACTATCATCATAATACAGTCATCACACAAGATAATCACATTGAATTATTTACATTATTTACAATCAGGGGTGTGGAGGGGGGGGGGGGGTATGGACATCAAGTAGTGGACATAGAGAGAGAGAGAGAGAGAGAGAGAGAGAGAGAGAGAGAGAGAGAGAGAGAGAGAGAGAGAGAGAGAGAGAGAGATCAGAAGGCATAAGAAAAAGAAAAAGTATCTGCATTTGATTGTTTACATTTGATTATTAGCAATCCGGGGAGGGTGTTAGTTTAGGGTTGTAGCTGCCTGGAGGTGAACTTTTATTGCGGTTTTGAAGGAGGATAGAGATGCCCTTTCTTTTATACCTGTTGGGAGTGCATTCCACATTGATGTGGCATAGAAAGAGAATGAGTTAAGACCTTTGTTAGTTGGGAATCTGGGTTTAACGTGGTTAGTGGAGCTCCCCCTGGTGTTGTGGTTATGGCGGTCATTTACGTTAAGGAAGTAGTTTGACATGTACTTCGGTATCAGGGAGGTGTAGCGGATTTTATAGACTAGGCTCAGTGCAAGTTGTTTAACTCTGTCCTCCACCTTGAGCCAGCCCACTTTAGAGAAGTGGGTAGGAGTGAGGTGGGATCTGGGGTGGAGGTCTAGAAGTAACCTGACTAGCTTGTTCTGAGATGTTTGGAGTTTAGATTTGAGGGTTTTGGAGGTGCTAGGGTACCAGGAGGTGCATGCGTAATGGAAAAAGGGTTGAACGAGAGTTCCCGCCAGAATCCTCAAGGTGCTTTTGTTGACCAGAGAGGAAATTCTGTAGAGAAATCTCGTTCGTTGGTTAACCTTTTTGATTACCTTGGTTGCCATTTTATCACAGGAAAGTTTAGCCTCTAGAATGGAACCTAGGTAGGTGACCTCATCTTTCCTGGTGATGACACTGTCACCCACTTTTATGGTGAAGTCATTGACTCTCTTAAGTTTGATGTGGGACCCAAACAGGATGGATTCTGTTTTACCCAAGTGGATGGATAGCTTGTTGTCAGCGAGCCAGGTGCAAGTTCTACACAGCTCAATAATAGAGACAACAATAATATTCGAAAACAAACCGTACCGAATTGTTCATAAAAGGCCGGGCTTTGTCCGCAATGTCCAACAGTCAGAAAGTCTTGCCGTCAGTAAATGATGAATTCACGAGGGTCAGGTGAGTCCTTGTAGTCAATTTCATCTGTAAATAACAATACTTAAATCATACATTTCAGAGTTTATCTTAGGGTCAAGACCCAAACACGTCAAATTTAGCATTAGCTTGGAATTTAAACTCATACCTACACAAATGGAGTGTCACTCACTACTTTTACAGCATGTAATAAAATAGTTTTTATTTGATGTGATTTGCAGCTGATCACTTATTAATATTCCTCTGTAAATACGTAAAAAAAGAGTCCGACAACTTCTCGTAGCTTTGCGTACCAAAATAAGGTTTGTAAAAAAATACGAAAGGACCTTTTAAACTTCATATCGTTTTTGGACTAGGAATGTGTAAAAAAAACACTGCGAGATAGTTCCACTGATCAGCAATCTTCAGCACATTGATTGATTGATTGAAACTTGTATTAGTAGATTGCACAGTACAGTACATATTCCCTACAATTGACCACTCAATGGTCCACGTTAATCAATTCATGGTAAAGAAGCTACACAAAAGTTTCTGCAAGGCAAAATTCCGTTTCGTTTTTCTCTCTCTCCGTTGTCAAGTTTGTTGGAATAGAAATACACAAGAAATAAGAAATAAACAAGTCGTCCTCACATTCTCCGAAATGGCAACCGTGTGTTTGAAAAACACGTTTTAGCCTCTCAAAAGTACCAGGAACCTTCCAAAAGTCCCACCGACCTGGCAGGAACCAAGTATAGATGCTGAAGAACCAAATGTAGTTTTTGGTGGAAACACAGGGGAATAGTTCCTGAAAAAAGTTCCGGCGGTGGAAGAGGGCCTAATGAGAACATCACACCCATACTTGCCAACCTTGAGACCTCCAAATTCGGGAGATTTGGGGGGTGAGGTGGGCAGGGTCGGGGCGCATTGGGCATTAAAGGGGAGGAGTATATTTATAGTTAGAATTCACTGAAATTCAAGTATTTCTTATATATGAATATATATATAAATAAAATAAATACTTGACTTTCAGTGAATTCTAGCTATATATATATATATTAGGGATGTCCGATAATGGCTTTTTGCCGATATCCGATATTTCGATATTGTCCAACTCTTTAATTACCGATACCGATATTAACCGGTACCGATATCAACCGATGTATGCAGTCGTGGAATTAACACATTATTATGCCTAATTTAGACAACCAGGTATGGTGAAGATAAGGTACTTTTTAAAAAAATGAATCAAATAAAATAAGATAAATGCATTAAAAACATTTTCTTGAATAAAAAAGAAAGTACAAGAATATAAAAACAGTTACATAGAAACTAGTAATGAATGAAAATTAGTAAAATTAAGTGTTAAAGGTTAGTATTATTAGTGGAGCAGCAGCACGCACAATCATGTGTGCTTACGGACTGTATTCCTTGCAGACTGTATTGATATATATTGATATATAATGTAGGAAGCAGAATATTAATAACAGAAAGAAACAACCCTTTTGTGTGAATGAGTGTGAATGAGTGTAAATGGGGGAGGGAGGTTTTTTGGCTTGGTGCACTAATTGTAAGTGTATCTTGTGTTTTTTATGTGGATTTAATTTAAAAAAAAACCCCAAAAAAAAACCAAAAAAAAAAAACCGATACCGATAATAAAAAAACCGATACCGATAATTTCCAATATTACATTTTAACGCATATATCGGCCGATAATATCGGCAGGCCGATATTATCGGACATCTCTAATATATATGTATTTTATTATATATATATATATATATATATATATATATATATATATATATATATATATATATATATATATATATATATATATATATATATATATATATATATATATATATATATATATATATATATATATATATATATATATTTATATATATATATATATATATATATAAATAAAAGACATAGTTGAATTTCAGTGTTCATTGATTTACACATAACACTCCTCTCTACTCATGGTTGTATTTGAAAGTGCAATGCTTTGCAGCCAGTAGCACAGCCTTTGAAGGAGCATACTGTAGGTATGGGCAGTGTAATATTCTGGGTAGGAGTCAATAACCAGGCGAGGTGACGAAGGTACGTCTCTTTACTTCATACTTCAGAACCCACTCCCACACTTGCCGTCAAGGTGCGCAATACAACGTAAACCGTTGGCCAACCAAAAAGAAACTACACAACACTATACGGTGTAGTGTTCTGTGGTTACTTTTTGGTTGGCCAAGCGGACGTGACGACAGGCTGTCCTCACTCAGGTCCGCACGGACCTGGAGGGGGCGTGCCTTAAGTCCGGCTGGAAATTGGGAGAAATTCGGGAGAATGGTTGTCCCGGGAGATTTTCGGGAGAGGCACTGAAATTCGGGAGTCTCCCGGAAAATTCGGGAGGCAAGTATGGTCACAACAGAAAGCGTTTTATTGACCAAAGACGCCCTTGTTGAGGACATGAGTGCACAAACAGTAACTCCGGAGACAGGTGCCTCATAAACCACCATTAGATCAAAGATTGTGTTGACTTTTTGTAAAGTTGTAAGCAGGTTTGCGTCAGTGTGGATCTGTGGCTGCACAGTAGTACGCAGCACTGTGCTCCGCTTGGACATTCTGGATAAGAAGTGAGGCGTTCTTGGCGCCGTTCCCGCGCAAATCTCCCGACATACTAAAATCTTTTTTGTACGGCTCCTCCAGAGTGGCATAGTTACTGTACAACACTCCAATGAAGGTCATGTTGGAGTCTGAAGGAGAGATCCGGTACCAGAGCATCACTCTGTAGTCAGGGACGTTGTGGCCGCAGATGATCTCCACGCTGTCAGCACATTTTCTGATTAGCTCGGGAGGAGACTGACGCACTTCCAAGCTCCAGCAGACACCTTGACAGCAAGACAGGGGGACAACAATCAAAAGAAAGAAGGGCAACAAATAGCAGCTCCCAATGAAGCACTTTCAATACCTGCCCAAGAAATCAAGAAGAGGAAATGCATCATTGTCTTGCTGTCAAACAGCAGCTTCTCAAGGGGCCTCACTTTTACCAAACAGTATGAAGGAACATGCAGCCATCTGGGAGGGGCCACATCTGATGTATGAAGGAACATGCAGCCAGTTGGGAGGGGCCACATCTGATGTATGAAGGAACATGCAGCCAACTGGGAGGGGCCACATCTGATGTATGAAGGAACATGCAGCCAGTTGGGAGGGGCCACATCTGATGTATGAAGGAACATGCAGCCAGCTGGGAGGGGCCACATCTGATGTATGAAGGAACATGCAGCCAGCTGGGAGGGGCCACATCTGATGTATGAAGGAACATGCAGCCAGCTGGGAGGGGCCACATCTGATGTATGAAGGAACATGCAGAGGGGCCACATCTGATGTATGAAGGAACATGCAGCCAGTTGGGAGGGGCCACATCTGATGTTCATTGTTGCATGAGCGGAAGGTTGCAAGTCGTCAAAACGGAAAAAATCTAATCCTATTATTTGAATGACTATTAGCCTTTTAACGCTGCTGTTCATTTATTGTTTTCTTTTATTGATGTATTTATTAGACAGGGACAGTACGATGAAACATTGCTGCCCACAGGTAAGTCATGTCAAAGTACAGAAGACTTCTAGTCACGGCGTTATTTGCAACCCTCCTACCTGGTTAGGCTTTTAAAGAAAAGTGGAGAAAAGTGAAAAACACATACAAAAAGATTAAGCACAAAATAAAAATACATTGAAAATAATTGGGCCCATTTGTGCATACTACACCCAGTTCTAGTGCTCACATTACTACACCCAGTTCTAGTGCTCACATTACTACACCCAGTTCTAGTGCTCCCATTACTACACCCAGTTCTAGTGCTCACATTACTACACCCAGTTATAGTGCTCACATTACTACACCCAGTTCTAGTACTCACGTTACTACACCGAGTTCTAGTGCTCACATTACTACACCCAGTTCTAGTGCTCACGTTACTACACCCAGTTCTAATGCTCACATTACTACACCCAGTTCTAGTGCTCACATTACTACACCCAGTTCTAGTGCTCCCATTACTACACCCAGTTCTAGTGCTCACATTACTACACCCAGTTATAGTGCTCACATTACTACACCCAGTTCTAGTACTCACGTTACTACACCGAGTTCTAGTGGTCACATTACTACACCCAGTTCTAGTGCTCACGTTACTACACCCAGTTCTAATGCTCACATTACTACACCCAGTTCTAGTGCTCACACTACCACACCCAGTTCTAGTACTCACATTACTACACCCAGTACTACACCTAGTACTAGTGCTCACATTACTACACCCAGTTCTAGTGCTCACACTTCTGAATATGTTGTTGTGGCTTGGGCAGCCCTTTGAGACACTTGTGATTAAGGACTATATAAATAAACTTCGATATATTGATTGATTGACTTCAGTTTTTGTAGTGTGGACCTTGCGGTTTGCAATTAAGGAGCAGAAGAGGACCTAACTAAGGTCCCTTATAATGTATATAAAGTCCTGTGGAGAGTACGGGGTATCAGATCCCCCGATTGTGGCGGTCCATTCCCTACATGGTCGATGTCAGAGCTTGGTTGCAGTGCCAGCAGTATGTCTGACCTCTTTCCAGGGAGGGTTGGTCTCCGCCAGAGCTGCCCTTAATCACCCATTCTGTTTGCAACTTTTATGGACAGAATTTCAAGCCACAGTCAGGGCGTTGAGCGGATCTGGTTTGGTGGCTGCAGGATTGGGTCTCTGCTTTTTGCGGATGATTAAGTCCTGATGGCTTCCTCTGGCCAGGATCTTCAGCTCTGACTGGATCGGTTCAAAGCTGAGTGTGAAGCGACTGGGATGAAAATCAGCACGTCCGAGTCCGTGGTTCTCGCCCGGGAAAGGGTGGAGCACCATCTCCGGTTTGAGGACAAGATCCTGCCCCAGGTGGAGGAGTTCAAGTACCCTGGGGTCTTGTTTACTAGTGAGGAAAGAGTGGATCGTGAGATTGACAGGTGGATTGGTGCTGCGTCTGCAATAATGTGGACTCTGTATCGGTCTGTCGTGGTAAAAAAGGAACTGAACCGGAAGGCAAAGCTCTAAATTTATTGGCCAATCTCCGTTCCCATCCTCACGAAAGGACAAGATCACGGGTACAAGCGGCCGAAATGAGTTTTCTCCATCAGGTAGCGGGGCTCTCCCTTAGAGATAGGGAGTGTTGCGTTTGACCAGATGTTCCTCCAAGTGGGATGTAAAGCGCTGGTCAGTCCCAAGTTCCTTAGACAACATATAAACTGACTCAAAGGTACCACCCAGCACAGAATAGTTATTTTGTAATTTTATTGTCAAATATTTGAGAATAGAGACCAGCCTCAAACAACACATACGAATGCGCAGCCCAAGTTGATCTGGCATTCCAAAGGAAAAAGCAACTCTTTTCACACAAAGAAAGCCCCCATCTCCCCCCCCCCCCTCCTCTCAACACTGATAAGAAGAGAGACTTGGGGGTTGTGTTCACATTCCTGATGGTTTACGACCCTGTCTAAACAGGCAATCTGAAGACAAAGAGAAACTAGTATACAGAGTAAAATTAAGGAAAAATATGAGCTGATTCAAACATGATTATGAATAAAGAAATAGCTCTTAAACATATGCATTATCCACAGGAGATAGGTGTCATTCGGGAGGAGCTCAAACTAAAGCCACTGCTCCTCCTCCTCCAAGAGGAGCTAGAAGAGGTGGTTCCATCATCTGGTCAGAAAGCCCTCTGGACGCCTCCCCGGAGAGGTCTTTAGAGCATGTCCGACCGGTAGGAGGCCATGGAGAAGACCCAGGACACGTTGGAAAGGCTATGTCTCCCAGCTGGCCTGGGAACACCTCGGGTTCACCCGGGAAGATAGTCTGTGCTTCTCTGCTTCGGCTGCTGCCCCGTGACCAGACTTCAGATAGCAGAAGATGGATGGATGGATGGATGGATGAAAAGACGTCTTTCAATAAGAGTTTTCTTGTGTTTGGATCATTCCATATGCATGAATGCGCTGCAGTTGTGATGGACCACCGCCTCCCTGCAGGGCACTAAAAATAGTTTCTGTTGTCTATAGCTTGTGATTCTATATTGCAGAAAAGGTTGTACAGATCACAGATGTCACACACACTTTGGAGAGCTCAATAACATGAATGTGAAAGGCCCACAATACCAGTAGTACATGTAAAACCTCACTAAAATAGGGCTTTCTACACCACTTTTCAATTGCACATGCAGTCTTAGTAGCTCACAAGCAACACACCCACTAATAGTACAGGACATTTTATAGTTTGCACACGCTGTTTGCGCGTGTTATTTGGATCTTTGTAGATCAGGCCCTAAGTGTTCCCAGACTATTTGTCATGACGCGGAGTCGATCCCGGGTTTCCACTGCAGCTGGAGCTGCAGGCACCTCTGCTGGCAGGACGCTCAAACACACCTCTGCTCACACTGAGCACAACACGCCCACACAGCAACAAGTCTGCAAGCAATCACTGATCAGCACACCTGGACTTGACGAGGGGGAGCGGCATAAAGACCAGCGGACCCAAGGAACCTTTGCCAGAACGTCGCTAACCTTCCAGTAAGCATCACGTCTGGCATTCCTTTTCCCAGTGATTTCCTCGTCCTTGTTTTGCTCTATTTCTCCGTGTTTCCCCCTGGTTCATGCCCTTTTGTATTTCCACAGTGACTCTCCTGACCTCCGTGATCGTGCCTTGTCACTCGACACCCATCCGGATTCCCTAACTGCCCACCTCGATCCACGACCTCCCTGCTCGGACCCAGACCACGCTGCCCTGCTCTTGTCCACGACCACTTGCCTGTCCATGAACTGCCTCGTCGCCTTTGCCCCCTTGGATACGACGAAAGATACAACCAACATTTACAGACAACAACCCTTGGTAACATTTACATTATAATTTTACACATAGTCAACACTCACTCACTTTGAGTAGCATACACACGCCAAGTATTCATCTAAGGTTTTCCCAATAAACCTTGTAAACCGCAGTCCTGCCCTGGTTGTCGCCTCCTTCCCTTCTCTGAGATACAACACTATTGTCCAAAATGGCTTTAGAAATAAGTTTCAAGCATCAAATACAACTCCTGATTGATTTGTTTATTGATTTAAAACATGCTGTCTGGATACTTTCATCTATGTGGGAGGGACACAGAGGGACATATTTTCTATACCATAATATGTGTACTTCATTGAGCACCACAACGTGATACCGACAGTGCTGCTCTGATGTCACAAGAGAAGACATCTGTTGAACCAGACTAACCTCTGTTCTAATACGAGTGCTGGGGATGGTTGGATCCAGGTGTGAGGTTGTGGGGGTGTTGTCAGGTTTATGACTTGATAGGACAGCTCAATGCTGCAGCGTGGTAGCTAGCTGCACAGTAATAAAGTGCACTGCTGTTCAGCTTGAGATTTGGGATGAACAGGTTGCAGCTTTCCCCTTCAGAGGCGCTCCCGTTCATCTTCACGTCCATGTAAGGCTCTATTTCGGTATTGACATGATAAATGTAGCCCAGGAGCTGCATCTGCATGTCCAGGTTCTGGTACCAGAGCACCTGGTTGTAGCTCGGCACGTTATGAATACATTGGATGGTGGCCGTCTCTCCCGGGTTCTTGAACATGTCACTGGGAGTCTGCTTGACCTTCTGTCCTGCTGAAAAGATGGTGGAACTATGAAAAGCCTAGTTTATTGTGCACTAAGTTGACAAGCCTAGCTTATTGTGCACTAAGTGTTGTTACCTGAGAGCAGAGCAGTGCAGGCAGCAAAGCTGAGGAACAAGAGCACCACCATGTCTTTGGGATTATTAAGTGGCTGTCATCAGCACTTGTCTACTAAAAGGCTGCACCGCATGTGGGCGGGGTCAGTGGGAGAGGCGTGTCACCACCGTTTCCATGTTAGTTCGTCTGATTAGAACGACCCCTCTTCCAACTGACATCAGACGGACAGAGCAGTTGAACACAGACCGTTATATCTTGATCGCGGATGCAGTTGTTGAGCACATAAGTGTTTATAACGCAAAAAGAGAAAACCTCAGAGGCAGGTGTCTCAGAGAGTCTTATTAGAAACCACAACTAGATCAAAGATTGCCTTTACGTTTTGTAAGGTTGCGAGCAGGTTTGCATGAGCGTGCCTTTGTGGCTGCACAGTCATACCAGCACTGTGCACCGCTGGTCAACTCGGGATAGGAAGTCACATGGAGGCAGAGGGAAGCTACCCTCTCGTTTTACCGGGTTAAACTCCAACGTACAGGCTCTGAGCCGCGGGGCAACAAGTATTGCCACTCTGTCACCTCTCACTGCTAGCAAAGTCCAGCCCCTCTCGAGAAGACTGGTTCCACAGCCCTTGCCGTGAGACCGACTAGATACTATTTTGTACACAATGAATGTGGGAGAGACAATTTTGGAGAATTTGTGGACCTATTTTTTTGTGAACCCCCACATTATATGTGTACTTCATTGAGTACCACAAGGTGATACCGACAGTGCTGCTCTGATGTCACAAGAGAAGCATACTTGCCAACCCTCCCGTTTTTAGCGGGAGAATCCCGGTATTCAGCGCCTCTCCCGACAACCTCCCGGCAGAGATTTTCTCCCGACAAACTCCCGGTATTCAGCCGGAGCTGGAGGCCACGCCCCTTCCAGCTCAATGCGGACCTGAGACTGAGTGGGGACAGCCTGTTCTCACGTCCGCTTTCCCACAATATAAACAGCTTGCCTGCCCAATGACGTCATAACATCTAGGGCTTTTAGAGAGTAGAGTGCATGACTGCGCACACAACAAGGAGACGAAGCAGAAGAACGAGGAAATTACAGACATGGCGACGCCGTCGACGAGCAAGATGAAGAAATACGCTTGCAAGTTCCAAAACGAATGGAAATAAGAATTTCAGTTCACCCAGGACAGTTCGAAGGGGAAGGTGTATGTTGCCTGTAAATATGTAGAACAGACTTCTCCATTGAACACGGTGGCCGAAATGATATACTCATCATGAACGGAGAAGTTAAACAGGACAATACTGCCATCTAATGGATAGCCACCGGAACACTGAAATTCAAGTATTTCTTTTATGTAAATAAAATAAATATATATGTATAGCTAGAATTCACTGAAAGTCAAGTATTTCATACATATATATATATATATATATATATATATATATATATATATATATATATATATATATATATATATATATATATATATATATATATATATATATATATATGAAATACTCGAGTTGGTGAATTCTAGCTGTAAATAACCACTCCCCCAACCCCCAACCACCCTCCCCCCACCCCTGACAAAGCCCCACCCCCTACCCCCCACCTCCCGATATTGGAGGTCTCAAGGTTGGCACGTATGCAAGAGAAGACATCTGTTGAACCAGATTAACCTCCAGTCTAATACGAGTGCTGGGGATGGTTGGATCCAGGTGTGAGGTTGTGGGGGTGTTATCAGGTTTATGACTTGATAAGGCAGCTTACTGCTGCAGCGTGGTAGCTAGCTGCACAGTAATAAAATGCACTGCTGTTCGGCTTGAGCTTTGGGATGATTAGCTGACACATTCTATTCTCTGCGGCGCTCCCTTTGATCTCCACGTCCACACCATTTTCTGTGCTGGGGCTGTCAGAGTACATGTAGCCCAGGAGCTGCATCCGCATGTCCAGGTTCTGGTACCAGAGCATCTGGTTGTAGCTCGGCACGCTATGAATACATTGGATGGTGGCCGTCTCTCCCGGGTTCATAACAATGTCACTGGGAGTCTGCTTGACTTTCTCTCCTGCTGAAAAGATGGTGGAACTATGAAAAGCCTAGTTTATTTTGCACTAAGTTGACAAGCCTAGCTTATTGTGCACTAAGTGTTGTTACCTGAGAGCAGAGTAGTGCAGGCAGCAAAGCTGAGGAACAAGAGCACCACCATGTCTTTGGGATTATTAAGTGGCTGTCATCAGCACTTGTCTACTAAAGGGCTGCACCGCATGTAGGTGGGGTCAGTGGGAGAGGCGTGTCACCACCGTTTCCATGCTAGTTCGTCTGATTAGAACGACCCCTCTTCTAACTGACATCAGACGGACAGAGCAGTTGAACACAGACCGTTATATCTTGATCGCGGATGCAGTTGTTGAGCACATAAGTGTTTATAACGCAAAAGGAGAAAACCTCAGAGGCAGGTGTCTCAGAGAGTCTTATTAGAAACCACAACTAGATCAAAGATTGCCTTTATGTTTTGTAAGGTTTTGAGCAGGTTTGCATGAGCGTGCCTTTGTGGCTGCACAGTCATACCAGCACTGTGCACCGCTGGTCAACTCGGGATAGGAAGTCACATTGGGGCGGTATAGCTCGGTTGGTAGAGCGGCCGTGCCAGCAACTTGAGGGTTGCAGGTTCGATCCCCGCTTCCGCCATCCTAGTCACTGCCGTTGTGTCCTTGGGCAAGACACTTTACCCACCTGCTCCCAGTGCCACCCACACTGGTTTGAATGTAACTTAGATATTGGGTTTCACTATGTAAAGCGCTTTGAGTCACTTGAGAAAAAGCGCTATATAAATGTAATTCACTTCACTTCACTTCACATGGAGGCAGAGGGAAGCTACCCTCTCGTTTTACCGGGTTAAACTCCAACGTACAGGCTCTGAGCCGCGGGGCAACAAGTATTGCCACTCTGTCGCCTCTCACTGCTAGCAAAGTCCAGCCCCACTCGAGAAGACTGGTTCCACAGCCCTTGCCGTGAGACCGACTAGATACTATTTTGTAGACAATGAATGTGGGAGAGACAATTTTGGAGAATTTGTGGACCTATTTTTTTGTGAACCCCCACATTATATGTGTACTTCATTGAGTACCACAAGGAGATACCGACAGTGCTGCTCTGATGTCACAAGAGAAGACATCTGGTGAACCAGATTAACCTCCAGTCTAATACGAGTGCTGGGGATGGTTGGATCCAGGTGTGAGGTTGTCGGGGTGTTGTCAGGTTTATGACTTGATAGGGCAGCTTAATGCTGCAGCGTGGTAGCTAGCTGCACAGTAATAAAGTGCACTGCTGTTCAGGTTGAGATTTGGGATGGCCAGGTTACAGCTATCCCCTTCTGAGGTGCGTCCATTCATCTTCACGTCCATGTAAGGCTCTATTTTGATAGTGTCATGATAAATGTAGCCCAGGAGCTGCATCTGCATGTCCAGGTTCTGTCACTGAGACCCTTCCACTCTCAGGAGAGTTTTAAAAATACTTTTAATGGGGGAGTCGTTGACTACTATTTATGGCAATAGAGGAGACACTGAAACGGTAAGTCATAGCAGTAGGCTAGAGATGTGTGAAGGATACGTTAGCAATGTTAGACTTTTCCATCATGGCCTGTCAACTATGGAACACCATACCAACAGGAATCATGATCTCATTTCAGGTAATCACAAACTAATTCTAGATTTAAACCAGATCACAACAAAGGCTGTGAGGCACTGGAGCTGGTGGACCATTTCAAGTACCTCGGATCCATAAAATCAGCAGATGGAAAGGGCACAAAAGATATCATTGCAAGAATTGGAATGGCAAAGCAGAGTCTGGTACAGCTGAATGACATTTGGAATTACCGATCTCTCACTACAGCATTGAAGTTAGAAAGCCACCATCACTCCTGATGATGCTGAAAGAAGAAGAAGAAAGACAAGAAAGGTTGAGTGTTGCTTCAAGGAAAACTATCTCACTGGCTGGTATTGCTTACATTTGGGTCTTAGAGTGTTAACTTTTACCATACCTTTATTGCACACTGTGTTGTTTTGGTGTGCTGATGTATGTTATTCCTGTAAAAGCTAGCGACGAGGGACAGGATTTGTGAATCAACAATCATATGACGTGTGGGCGTGGTTGCTGGGATGTCACAGGAGAAGACATCTGTGGGTACAACCACCAGGCTAACCTCCGTTCTAATACGAGTGCTGGGGATGGTTGGATCCAGGTGTGAGGTTGTGGGGGTGTTATCAGGTTTATGACTTGATAGGGCAGCTTAATGCTGCAGCGTGGTAGCTAGCTGCACAGTAATAAAATGCACTGCTGTTCAGGTTGAGCTTTGGGACAATCAGTCGGCACTGTTCATTCACTGAGGCGCTCCCTTTTATCTCCACGTCCACACCCTTCTCTGGGAGGGCGTTGCTGTAAGACATGTACCCCAGGGGCTGCATCTGCACCTCCACGTTCTTGTACCAGAGGATCACGTCGTAGCCCGTAATGCTGTGAGAACATTGGATGGTGGCCGTCTCTCCCGTGTTCTTCAACATGTCACTGGGAGTCTGCAGGACTTTCTCTCCTGATGAAAAGATAAAGAATGAAATAAGAAATAAGTGTTGTAAGTAAGTGTGACCTCCGTTGTTACCTGAGAGCAGAGCAGTGCAGGCAGCAAAGCTGAGGAACAAGAGCACCACCATGTCTTTGGGATTATTAAGTCGCTGTCATCAGCACTTGTCTACTAAAGGGCTGCACCGCATGTGGGCGGGGTTAGAGCATCAGACATTTCTGAGGCCCTGTTTAGGTAAAGGCATACCCTCAGAGTTTTAGAATCATTTGACAGATGGTCACCCACTAAAAGACAATTGATTGCATTTAGTAATGCGGACGCTGTATCGATCCGTTGTGGTGAAGAAGGAGCTGAGCCGGAAGGCAAAGTTCTCAATTTAACGGTCGATCTACGTTCCCATCCTCACCTATGGTCATGAGCTTTGGGTTATGACCGAAAGGACAAGATCACGGGTACAAGCGGCCGAAATGAGTTTCCTCCGCCGGGTGGCGGGTCTCTCCCTTAGAGATAGGGTGAGAAGCTCTGCCATCCGGGGGGAGCTCAAAGTAAAGCCCCTGCTCCTCCACATGGAGAGGAGCCAGATGAGGTGGTTCGGGCATCTGGTCAGGATGCCACCCGAACGCCTCCCTAGGGAGGTGTTTCGGGCACGTCTGACCAGTAGGAGGCCACGGGGAAGACCCAGAACACGTTGGGAAGACTATGTCTCCAGGATGGTCTGGGAACGCCTCGGGATCCCCCGAGAGGAGCTGGACCAAGTGGCTGGGGAGAGGGAAGTCTGGGCTTCCCTGCTTAGACTGCTGCCCCTGCGACCCGACCTCGGATAAGCGGAAGAAGATGGATGGATGGATGGATGGATGGATGGATGGATCTCTGCAAATAGGTTATCCTTCATGGCGGTCGTGGTTTTCAACCAATCTTGCTCCAAATTGACACACATTTGCTTGTCAGCCGCCTGAAGGTGTGTACCAAATTTTGAGGTGGCTTGGTGAAACACCATAACGTTACAGTTAGTGTTTGTCAAAGCCTTAATTTGGAGTCCATTGGACTAAATAACAGAGAGGCCTTGTGTCTATTTGTCCGAGCAATAATGGCACTGGCAACTCAGTCCTTGTGCACGTGTTGACCAATGTTCACCTTTTTGTGGGATACCATGTCCTCATTGGTTCATGTATGTTCTCTAAAGTGGCTCGCTGCAGCTGTTCATGGTTACCTTACAGTTTCCTGTGCACGTTCCCAAAGATCTGAAGCACCGTGAAGCTTTCCGACCGCACAGTAATACACTCCGCCGTCGCCCGGCTGCACCTTTTCCACCCTAAGGGACCCTTGCTCGGCCTCCACCTGCGAGATGGTGTACTTGTCCGGGCTGGAATCTCCATGGAATTCCGTTTGGTTCATGAAGGGTGCGCTGATGGCAATGTGCCTTAAACCCGCCCCGGGTGACTGTCGGTACCACAACATGAAGAAGTAAATGCCGTTGAGGTGGTGGCGGCAGCGCATGCAGCCGGGGAGACCGGTCTTGACCGTCAACTGTGACGTCTGCCAGACCCCCTTCTGAGTACCTGGAACATATTGACCGTTCAGTCAGTCTGCGGCCAATTGTCATGCAAGCACCTACAGAAACAGGACGTGAAAAACTCAACTAAGGGCAGTGGTTGCTACCTGTGGCGCCGCAGAGCAGACAGGTGCAAAGGAGCTTCAGCGCTGGCAACATTTCCGTGCTCTTCAAGATGGCTGCTGTGAGAAGTGATCAGCAGCTGGGGGCATGGTGCAAGATGGCATCTGGGGCACAGAACTGCTCCTCGTCACGTATACGGTGGACCATGGCGCATCCAGTGGGCACCTGTGGTACTGCTTTGAGGCGGGTTCTTCAACAATTACAACCGTCTCTGTGGGATGACCCCCTCAGGGCCCCACAGACGGTGGAGGCTTTTAAAAAAGGAGTCAAGACTCACCTTTTTAGAAACGCTCATTTTGATCTGTAAATCGTGTTTTTATTCAGTTTTTATGTCTTTTATTTTGTAGCACTTTGAGATTTGTTGTCAAATGAAAAGTGCATAATGAATATTATTATTATTAATAAATGTTGCTGATGGACAATCTTCCGTTTCCTCTTTCTCATGAGGGCCCGCAGGGCTCAGTTTTTGGCACTGACAAATGTTGTTTGTCATGTGAGTGGCGTGACTAAGTTTCAGTGTTTGTCATGTGACTGGCGTGACTAAGTTTCAGTGTTTGTCATGTGACTGGCGTGACTAAGTTTCAGTGTTTGTCATGTGACTGGCGTGACTAAGTTTCAGTGTTTGTCATGTGACAGGCGTGACTAAGTTTCAGTGTTTGTCATGTGACAGGCGTGACTAAGTTTCAGTGTTTGTCATGTGACTGGCGTGACTAAGTTTCAGTGTTTGTCATGTGACTGGCGTGACTAAGTTTCAGTGTTTGTCATGTGACTGGCGTGACTAAGTTTCAGTGTTTGCCATGTGACTGGCGTGACTAAGTTTCAGTGTTTGTCATGTGACTGGCATGACTAAGTTTCAGTGTTGGTCATGTGACTGGCGTGACTAAGTTTCAGTGTTTGTCATGTGACTGGTGTGACTAAGTTTCAGTGTTTGTTATGTGACTGGCATGACTAAGTTTCAGTGTTTGTCATGTGACTGGCGTCACTAAGTTTCAGTGTTTGTCATGTGACTGGCGTGACTAAGTTTCAGTGTTTGTCATGTGACTGGCGTGACTAAGTTTCAGTGTTTGTCATGTGACTGGCATGACTAAGTTGCAGTGTTTGTCATGTGACAGGCGTGACTAAGTTTCAGTGTTTGTCATGTGACTGGCGTGACTAAGTTTCAGTGTTTGTCATGTGACTGGCGTGACTAAGTTTCAGTGTTTGTCATGTGACAGGCGTGACTAAGTTTCAGTGTTTGTCATGTGACAGGCGTGACTAAGTTTCAGTGTTTGTCATGTGACTGGCGTGACTAAGTTTCAGTGTTTGTCATGTGACTGGCATGACTAAGTTGCAGTGTTTGTCATGTGACTGGCGTGACTAAGTTTCAGTGTTTGCCATGTGACTGGCGTGACTAAGTTTCAGTGTTTGTCATGTGACTGGCATGACTAAGTTTCAGTGTTGGTCATGTGACTGGCGTGACTAAGTTTCAGTGTTTGTCATGTGACTGGCGTGACTAAGTTTCAGTGTTTGTCATGTGACTGGCGTGACTAAGTTTCAGTGTTTGTCATGTGACTGGCGTGACTAAGTTTCAGTGTTTGTCATGTGACAGGCATGACTAAGTTTCAGTGTTTGTCATGTGACAGGCGTGACTAAGTTTCAGTGTTTGTCATGTGACTGGCGTGACTAAGTTTCAGTGTTTGTCATGTGACTGGCGTGACTAAGTTTCAGTGTTTGTCATGTGACTGGCGTGACTAAGTTTCAGTGTTTGCCATGTGACTGGCGTGACTAAGTTTCAGTGTTTGTCATGTGACTGGCATGACTAAGTTTCAGTGTTGGTCATGTGACTGGCGTGACTAAGTTTCAGTGTTTGTCATGTGACTGGTGTGACTAAGTTTCAGTGTTTGTTATGTGACTGGCATGACTAAGTTTCAGTGTTTGTCATGTGACTGGCGTCACTAAGTTTCAGTGTTTGTCATGTGACTGGCGTGACTAAGTTTCAGTGTTTGTCATGTGACTGGCGTGACTAAGTTTCAGTGTTTGTCATGTGACTGGCATGACTAAGTTGCAGTGTTTGTCATGTGACAGGCGTGACTAAGTTTCAGTGTTTGTCATGTGACTGGCGTGACTAAGTTTCAGTGTTTGTCATGTGACTGGCGTGACTAAGTTTCAGTGTTTGTCATGTGACAGGCGTGACTAAGTTTCAGTGTTTGTCATGTGACAGGCGTGACTAAGTTTCAGTGTTTGTCATGTGACTGGCGTGACTAAGTTTCAGTGTTTGTCATGTGACTGGCATGACTAAGTTGCAGTGTTTGTCATGTGACTGGCGTGACTAAGTTTCAGTGTTTGCCATGTGACTGGCGTGACTAAGTTTCAGTGTTTGTCATGTGACTGGCATGACTAAGTTTCAGTGTTGGTCATGTGACTGGCGTGACTAAGTTTCAGTGTTTGTCATGTGACTGGTGTGACTAAGTTTCAGTGTTTGTTATGTGACTGGCATGACTAAGTTTCAGTGTTTGTCATGTGACTGGCGTGACTAAGTTTCAGTGTTTGTCATGTGACTGGCGTGACTAAGTTTCAGTGTTTGTCATGTGACTGGCGTGACTAAGTTTCAGTGTTTGTCATGTGACTGGCATGACTAAGTTGCAGTGTTTGTCATGTGACAGGCGTGACTAAGTTTCAGTGTTTGTCATGTGACTGGCGTGACTAAGTTTCAGTGTTTGTCATGTGACTGGCGTCACTAAGTTTCAGTGTTTGTCATGTGACAGGCGTGACTAAGTTTCAGTGTTTGTCATGTGACTGGCGTGACTAAGTTTCAGTGTTTGTCATGTGACTGGCGTGACTAAGTTTCAGTGTTTGTCATGTGACTGGTGTGACTAAGTTTCAGTGTTTGTTATGTGACTGGCATGACTAAGTTTCAGTGTTTGTCATGTGACTGGCGTCACTAAGTTTCAGTGTTTGTCATGTGACAGGCGTGACTAAGTTTCAGTGTTTGTCATGTGACTGGCGTGACTAAGTTTCAGTGTTTGTCATGTGACTGGCATGACTAAGTTTCAGTGTTTGTCATGTGACTGGCGTGACTAAGTTTCAATGTTTGTCATGTGACTGGCGTGACTAAGTTTGTCATGTGACTGGCGTGACTAAGTTTCAATGTTTGTCATGTGACTGGCGTGACTAAGTTTGTCATGTGACTGGCGTGACTAAGTATCAGTGTTTGTCATGTGACTGGCGTGACTAAGTTTGTCATGTGACTGGTGTGACTAAGTTTCAGTGTTTGTCTTGTGACTGGCGTGACTAAGTTTCAGTGTTTGTCATGTGACTGGCGTGACTAAGTTTCAGTGTTTGTCATGTGACTGGCGTGACTAAGTTTCAGTGTTTGTCATGTGACTGGCGTGACTAAGTTTGTCATGTGACTGGCGTGACTAAGTTTCAGTGTTTGTCATGTGACTGGCGTGACTAACTTTCAGTGTTTGTCATGTGACTGGCGTGACTAAGTTTCAGTGTTTGTCATGTGACTGGCGTGACTAAGTTTCAGTGTTTGTCTTGTGACTGGCGTCACTAAGTTTCAGTGTTTGTCATGTGACTGGCGTGACTAAGTTTCAGTGTTTGTCTTGTGACTGGAGTGACTAAGTTTCAGTGTTTGTCTTGTGACTGGCGTGACTAAGTTTCAGTGTTTGTCTTGTGACTGGTGTGACTAAGTTTCAGTGTTTGTCATGTGACTGGCGTGACTAAGTTTGTCATGTGACTGGCGTGACTAAGTTTCAATGTTTGTCATGTGACTGGCGTGACTAAGTTTCAGTGTTTGTCATGTGACTGGCATGAATAAGTTTCAGTGTTTGTCATGTGACTGGCGTGACTAAGTTTCAGTGTTTGTCATGTGACTGGCGTGACTAAGTTTCAGTGTTTGTCATGTGACTGGCGTGACTAAGTTTCAGTGTTTGTCATGTGACTGGCGTGACTAAGTTTCAGTGTTTGTCATGTGACTGGCGTGACTAAGTTTCAGTGTTTGTCATGTGACAGGCATGACTAAGTTTCAGTGTTTGTCATGTGACTGGCATGACTAAGTTTCAGTGTTTGTCATGTGACAGGCGTGACTAAGTTTCAGTGTTTGTCATGTGACAGGCATGACTAAGTTTCAGTGTTTGTCATGTGACTGGCATGACTAAGTTTGTCATGTGAGTGGCGTGACTAAGTTTGTCATGTGACTGGCGTGACTAAGTTTCAGTGTTTGTCATGTGACTGGCGTGACTAAGTTTCAGTGTTTGTCATGTGACTGGCATGACTAAGTTTGGCATGTGAGTGGCGTGACTAAGTTTGTCATGTGAGTGGCGTGACTAAGTTTCAGTGTTTGTCATGTGACTGGCGCGACTAAGTTTCAGTGTTTGTCATGTGACTGGCGTGACTAAGTTTCAGTGTTTGTCATGTGACTGGTGTGACTAAGTTTCAGTGTTTGTCATGTGACTGGCATGACTAAGTTTCAGTGTTTGTCATGTGACAGGCGTGACTAAGTTTCAGTGTTTGTCATGTGACTGGCATGACTAAGTTTCAGTGTTTGTCATGTGACAGGCGTGACTAAGTTTCAGTGTTTGTCATGTGACAGGCGTAACTAAGTTTCAGTGTTTGTCATGTGACTGGCATGACTAAGTTTGTCATGTGAGTGGCGTGACTAAGTTTGTCATGTGAGTGGCGTGACTAAGTTTGTCATGTGACTGGCGTGACTAAGTTTCTGTGTTTGTCATGTGACTGGCGTGACTAAGTTTCAGTGTTTGTCATGTGACTGGCATGACTAAGTTTGTCATGTGAGTGGCGTGACTAAGTTTGTCATGTGAGTGGCGTGACTAAGTTTGTCATGTGAGTGGCGTGACTAAGTTTGTCATGTGACTGGCGTGACTAAGTTTCAGTGTTTGTCGTGTGACTGGCGTGACTAAGTTTCAGTGTTTGTCATGTGACTGGCAAGACTAAGTTTGTCATGTGACTGGCGTGACTAAGTTTCAGTGTTTTTCATGTGACTGGCATGACTAAGTTTGTTATGTGAGTGGCGTGACTAAGTTTCAGTGTTTGTCATGTGACCGGCAAGACTAAGTTTGTCATGTGAGTGGCGTGACTAAGTTTGTCATGTGAGTGGCGTGACTAAGTTTGTCATGTGACTGGCGTGACTAAGTTTGTCATGTGAGTGGCGTGACTAAGTTTCAGTGTTTTTCATGTGACTGGCATGACTAAGTTTGTCATGTGAGTGGCGTGACTAAGTTTGTCATGTGAGTGACGTGACTAAGTTTGTCATGTGACTGGTGTGACTAAGTTTCAGTGTTTGTCATGTGACTGGCATGACTACGTTTGTCATGTGAGTGGTGTGACTAAGTTTCAGTGTTTGTCATGTGACTGGCATGACTAAGTTTGTCATATGAGTGGCGTGACTAAGTTTCAGTGTTTGTCATTTGACTGGCATGACTAAGTTTGTCATGTGAGTGGTGTGACTAAGTTTCAGTGTTTGTCATGTGACTGGCATGACTAAGTTTGTCATGTGAGTGGCGTGACTAAGTTTGTCATGTGACTGGCGTGACTAAGTTTGTCATGTGAGTGGCGTGACTAAGTTTCAGTGTTTGTCATGTGACTGGCATGACTAAGTTTGTCATGTGAGTGGCGTGACTAATTTTGTCATGTGACTGGCGTGACTAAGTTTCAGTGTTTGTCATATGACTGGCGTGACTAAGTTTCAGTGTTTGTCATGTGACTGGCATGACTAAGTTTGTCATGTGAGTGGCGTGACTAAGTTTCAGTGTTTGTCATGTGACTGGCATGACTAAGTTTGTCATGTGAGTGGCGTGACTAAGTTTCAGTGTTTGTCATGTGACTGGCATGACTAAGTTTGTCATGTGAGTGGCGTGACTAAGTTTGTCATGTGAGTGGCGTGACTAAGTTTGTCATGTGACTGGCGTGACTAAGTTTGTCATGTGACTGGCGTGACTAAGTTTCAGTGTTTGTCATGTGACTGGCATGACTAAGTTTGTCATGTGAGTGGCGTGACTAAGTTTCAGTGTTTGTCATTTGACTGGCATGACTAAGTTTGTCATGTGAGTGGCGTGACTAAGTTTGTCATGTGAGTGGCGTGACTAAGTTTCAGTGTTTGTCATGTGACTGGCATGACTATGTTTGTCATATGAGTGGCGTGACTAAGTTTGTCATGTGACTGGCGTGACTAAGTTTCAGTGTTTGTCATGTGACTGGCGTGACTAAGTTTCAGTGTTTGTCATGTGACTGGCATGACTAAGTTTGTCATGTGAGTGGCGTGACTAAGTTTCAGTGTTTGTCATGTGACTGGCATGACTAAGTTTGTCATGTGAGTGGCGTGACTAAGTTTCAGTGTTTGTCATGTGACTGGCATGACTAAGTTTGTCATGTGAGTGGCGTGACTAAGTTTGTCATGAGAGTGGCGTGACTAAGTTTGTCATGTGACTGGCGTGACTAAGTTTGTCATGTGACTGGCGTGACTAAGTTTCAGTGTTTGTCATGTGAGTGGCGTGACTAAGTTTGTCATGTGACTGGCGTGACTAAGTTTCAGTGTTTGTCATGTGACTGGCATGACTAAGTTTGTCATGTGAGTGGCGTGACTAAGTTTGTCATGTGACTGGCGTGACTAAGTTTGTCATGTGAGTGGCGTGACTAAGTTTGTCATGTGAGTGGCGTGACTAAGTTTGTCATGTGACTGGCGTGACTAAGTTTGTCATGTGACTGGCGTGACTAAGTTTGTCATGTGACTGGCGTGACTAAGTTTCAGTGTTTGTCATGTGAGTGGCGTGACTAAGTTTGTCATGTGACTGGCGTGACTAAGTTTCAGTGTTTGTCATGTGACTGGCATGACTAAATTTGTCATGTGAGTGGCGTGACTAAGTTTGTCATGTGACTGGCGTGACTAAGTTTGTCATGTGAGTGGCGTGACTAAGTTTGTCATGTGAGTGGCGTGACTAAGTTTGTCATGTGACTGGCGTGACTAAGTTTGTCATGTGAGTGGCATGACTAAGTTTGTCATGTGAGTGGCGTGACTAAGTTTGTCATGTGAGTGGCGTGACTAAGTTTGTCATGTGACTGGCGTGACTAAGTTTGTCATGTGACTGGCGTGACTAAGTTTCAGTGTTTGTCATGTGAGTGGCGTGACTAAGTTTGTCATGTGACTGGCATGACTAAGTTTCAGTGTTTGTCATGTGACTGGCATGACTAAGTTTGTCATGTGAGTGGCGTGACTAAGTTTGTCATGTGAGTGGCGTGACTAAGTTTGTCATGTGACTGGCGTGACTAAGTTTGTCATGTGACTGGCGTGACTAAGTTTCAGTGTTTGTCATGTGAGTGGCGTGACTAAGTTTGTCATGTGACTGGCGTGCCTAAGTTTCAGTGTTTGTCATGTGACTGGCATGACTAAGTTTGTCATGTGAGTGGCGTGACTAAGTTTGTCATGTGACTGGCGTGACTAAGTTTGTCATGTGAGTGGCGTGACTAAGTTTGTCATGTGAGTGGCGTGACTAAGTTTGTCATGTGACTGGCGTGACTAAGTTTGTCATGTGAGTGGCATGACTAAGTTTGTCATGTGACTGGCGTGACTAAGTTTGTCATGTGAGTGGCGTGACTAAGTTTGTCATGTGAGTGGCGTGACTAAGTTTGTCATGTGACTGGCGTGACTAAGTTTGTCATGTGACTGGCGTGACTAAGTTTCAGTGTTTGTCATGTGAGTGGCGTGACTAAGTTTGTCATGTGACTGGCGTGACTAAGTTTCAGTGTTTGTCATGTGACTGGCATGACTAAGTTTGTCATGTGAGTGGCGTGACTAAGTTTGTCATGTGACTGGCGTGACTAAGTTTGTCATGTGAGTGGCGTGACTAAGTTTGTCATGTGAGTGGCGTGACTAAGTTTGTCATGTGACTGGCGTGACTAAGTTTCAGTGTTTGTCATGTGAGTGGCGTGACTAAGTTTGTTATGTGAGTGGCGTGACTAAGTTTGTTATGTGAGTGGCGTGACTAAGTTTCAGTGTTTGTCATGTGAGTGGCGTGACTAAGTTTGTTATGTGAGTGGCGTGACTAAGTTTCAGTGTTTGTCATGTGACTGGCATGACTAAGTTTGTCATGTGAGTGGCGTGACTAAGTTTGTCATGTGACTGGCGTGACTAAGTTTGTCATGTGAGTGGCGTGACTAAGTTTGTCATGTGAGTGGCGTGACTAAGTTTGTCATGTGACTGGCGTGACTAAGTTTGTCATGTGACTGGCGTGACTAAGTTTGTCATGTGACTGGCGTGACTAAGTTTCAGTGTTTGTCATGTGAGTGGCGTGACTAAGTTTGTCATGTGACTGGCGTGACTAAGTTTCAGTGTTTGTCATGTGACTGGCATGACTAAGTTTGTCATGTGAGTGGCGTGACTAAGTTTGTCATGTGACTGGCGTGACTAAGTTTGTCATGTGAGTGGCGTGACTAAGTTTGTCATGTGAGTGGCGTGACTAAGTTTGTCATGTGACTGGCGTGACTAAGTTTGTCATGTGAGTGTCATGACTAAGTTTGTCATGTGAGTGGCGTGACTAAGTTTGTCATGTGAGTGGCGTGACTAAGTTTGTCATGTGACTGGCGTGACTAAGTTTGTCATGTGACTGGCGTGACTAAGTTTCAGTGTTTGTCATGTGAGTGGCGTGACTAAGTTTGTCATGTGACTGGCGTGACTAAGTTTCAGTGTTTGTCATGTGACTGGCATGACTAAGTTTGTCATGTGAGTGGCGTGACTAAGTTTGTCATGTGACTGGCGTGACTAAGTTTGTCATGTGAGTGGCGTGACTAAGTTTGTCATGTGAGTGGCGTGACTAAGTTTGTCATGTGACTGGCGTGACTAAGTTTGTCATGTGAGTGGCGTGACTAAGTTTGTCATGTGACTGGCGTGACTAAGTTTCAGTGTTTTTCATGTGAGTGGCGTGACTAAGTTTGTCATGTGACTGGCGTGACTAAGTTTCAGTGTTTGTCATGTGACTGGCATGACTAAGTTTGTCATGTGAGTGGCGTGACTAAGTTTGTCATGTGACTGGCGTGACTAAGTTTGTCATGTGAGTGGCGTGACTAAGTTTGTCATGTGACTGGCGTGACTAAGTTTGTCATGTGAGTGGCATGACTAAGTTTGTCATTTGAGTGGCGTGACTAAGTTTGTCATGTGAGTGGCGTGACTAAGTTTGTCATGTGACTGGCGTGACTAAGTTTGTCATGTGAGTGGCGTGACTAAGTTTGTCATGTGACTGGCGTGACTAAGTTTGTCATGTGAGTGGCATGACTAAGTTTGTCATGTGAGTGGCGTGACTAAGTTTGTCATGTGAGTGGCGTGACTAAGTTTGTCATGTGAGTGGCATGACTAAGTTTGTCATGTGAGTGGCGTGACTAAGTTTGTCATGTGAGTGGCGTGACTAAGTTTGTCACGTGAGTGGCGTGACTAAGTTTGTCATGTGAGTGGCGTGACTAAGTTTGTCACGTGAGTGGCGTGACTAAGTTTGTCATGTGAGTGGCGTGACTAAGGTGCAGCTGTGCTTCAGATGCAGCCAGCAGACCAGTGGTGTTCCTCAGGGTTCCATCCCAGGTCTTCTCTCCTTCATCATCTGGCCTATTCAACGGATGTTTCAGGTCGGTTCCAAAAACCCGTGTGGAGACGACCATTTTTGCAAGGGGTTCTTAAAAACAGCAGAGCTAACTCTGACAAAATAAATAGACCTAAATGAAATGTCTTCTGTAGAGGACACTGGTTCTACGGAATATACAAAATAAGACTACCGTATTTCCTTGAATTGCCGCCGGGAATATAGTATTCGCCTGCCTAGAATTACAGCCGGGTCAAACTCGTTTCGCAAAATAATTAGCGCATGCTTGGCACTTCCGCCGGGTCAAATATGAGTCATTAAATGACTTCCGCCTCCTGGTGGTAGAGGGCGCTAGTGATCCTTCTTGCGACTGCTGGTACTGCAGAAGACCGGTGCTGCAGAAGAAGACAACACGCAGCAAGAGTGAGCAGCCATTGTTTGCTTCCACTTTTACCATGGAGGATTACATATCTAAAATAAAACAGTTTTCTGAACTGGACTTTCAATCGAAGCAGGAGGTAATACTTAAAGGAAGACCTCCATCGAAACAGAGAGACTTTTAAAACTGATGAAAGATAAGGAATACTTCCATAGAAGCTGCGCATGGACTCATTTATACCTAAAGGTAAGACCATAATAACGTTTTTTTTATTAAATGTGCTTTTCATGATAAGGTAAGTGCCGGAGTGAGAAGAGGTTTTAAAATAATTAGCGCATGCTTGCCAATCCCGCATGCTTTTGGTAAACGCAGGAGTGAGAAGAGGTTTTAAATTAATTAGCGCCCCGGCGGCTATTCAAGGAAATACGGTAATCGCCAAGGGAGAAGTCTGGCCAGGTGGGCTGGAGATTTCTGCACATTTGACCCCCAAAACAATGTACACACTACACAAGCAGTGAAGTTGTCACCTCGTGTAAATGCTAAATAAAAATCAGTCTTTTTTGCCACTCGTGCCAGCTTTTTTGAAACATGTTGCAGCCATCAAATTCCAAATGAGCTAATATTTGCAGAAAACAACAAAGTTTGTCAGTGTGAACATGAAATATCTTCTCTTTGCAGTCTATTCTATTGAATATAAGTTGAAAAGGATTTGTTGTATT